>NC_042494.1:89433216-89493222 GCF_005508785.2 Acyrthosiphon pisum | reverse complement strand
GAAATTTCATCGCTTCACTATATCCAACGGTACGTTGAACAAAAAATACGTCTGAATTCTTATGTTGCGCGTGTGTTAGACAAAGACAGGAAATAACCGCCACCAATCCCCTTAATATAATACCACTATGCTGTCATATATAATTGTAAAAAATTATTTCCATCGGGGGTTTTTGTTATTTCGTCGGGTAGAGTATAATATTTTAATTATTAAAATCAGTTGATTGTTTGGTAATAGACAATGGTTGGTTCCGTACAGGTAGTACGCTTGAGTCAATGATGGATATTAATATTGGTATGTATGACTGAACGGCATATTCTGTCATTCTGTGGGGATTTGTGAACAAAGTGCTGTTACTTTAGTCTCTATTTATTTAAGTGTATCCAGTGTTTTTTAACATCAACGTCTATTCGATTCGGAACGTTGTTGTGTTCGATATTTTTTATTTCAACATTTTTCCGTCACTTAAATGAACTCGTCCATGACATTTGATTTCAAAGTATTCGTTACATTTCCATATAGATTTGATGCCATCGTCTTTTTCTTTTTCAAGAAAAAGATGGCCATTGTACGAAAGCGTGCATTTTCCTTTTTCAGTCGTTTGAAATCTTTCCCATTTGAATATTCATAATTGTAAACTATTTTATAAATAACAAACGAAAAGAAAATCACCACGACAATCGTATCAATACGTGAAAACGATATACATCGATGATTCAACGATTCGACAATATTCGATGGTTGTCAAATTGTATTATACTGTGGCAACAGAATAAATGTTAATATACTTAATTGATAAATTGTGCATATAGATTATTATTATGGATAGGTAGTTAGGTGCCTCTTTATCGTTGACGACCGAGTTCATAATTCGAGACAGTAATAGGTATTATAATATGATAATACGCGATAAATTGTGGTGCGATGGATTTGACCCAGGGGTGTCGTTTCAGTGTTTTTGAGTGTGCAAGGTCTCAAGCAGATCATTTTTAAATTTCGCCACACCTATAAAAATAGAATTATATGCCTGTTAGTACAATATTCTACTTTTAATTTTTTCCATAGATCATGGACTGCATCAACATGAACAGTAAAAAGTAATTTAGAAACTAAAAGATAATAAATAATTAATTACTGTAAAAACCGATGAGTAATACATTAAAAGCTTGAAGAAGAAAAAAAACCTAATAAATATGCTTTTATTAATTATCATTTATATTTTATATTTATAAGTTTTGTACAAGTAAAACGCTAAAAAAAAAATTATTTTATTTTAAAAAGTGGATACCACAGCGATTTGTAATGTTTAACAAACACATCTACAGTGCTTCTAGGTTGATATTATTAAATTCTTCTAACATTAAGTACCTACCTCAAGAGAAGTTAAGTCTTTCACCGGCCACGATAGGGCCGAAATATGATTTTACATTTTTGAGCGATGAAAAAACTTTTACTAAATTAATTGATTGTACCCTATTTGTTTGTTTATTTCATCAATTTTAATGAACTATAAAAATACAATTCAATTTTAATTTTAATTTATATAATAATAATGGTGTGGCTCGATGTAGCGAGCTAGTGTTTGCATTCAGTCGCGAATGTGCTCTGAGTGTACGCACCGGCCGGTGTCACTATTTTCCTGGTGACCACTCGGGATTTTTAATGACAAATCTTTGTCACACATTCACACACGTGTTCAAACCAACAATACTCTTCCCCACAGTAGCAAGTTAATCACCCCCCCCCCCCCCCACCCGCCAAATAAAATTAAATAAATAAATCACCCCTTGTCTGTAGATGGTTGAATATTATCGTTGTGACGAGTAATTGGCCGAGATGAGTATTGACGAGCGATAAACTGACTCACAATGAAGATATCGTGACCCCGATATATACAATGTATATTATACATACCATAATTGCAATTGATAATAATTTAATCAATTATTTCCATACACGACAATGTATACAAAATACGTTTTAAAAGAATAACTACAGACTGCAATGCTGATTATTAATGTCAAAATATTTTATCGTATCATCAAATTAGCCGCTAACTATACTGTTCACGTATAATGCACACCACGCGATATAATATTATAATAATATTAAATTGTACGGTTTGTCGAAACTTGTGTCGCGATATAGAATAACTGTGCGGCTGTCATGTGTCGCGAAAACGCATTATATTGGTTAAATTGGTAAGTATAATATTCTACATTCGTGTCTATGCGTATTGTATTTGTACGTATTATATACCTAAGGGTATCAGCCATCAGCTAATGTCTAGTTACTGTCTATGTAACCTTTTTCGTGCCCGACAATAAATATAATATTTGCATAAACAAGTATTTTTTGAAATACATATTATAATATGATTTTCTAAAATTATAAAACTGTATTCAACTGTTTCGCGTTTGTTATGATTTTATACTGCAAATCATAACGAACTTTATATAATATAACATTACTTTTTCAAATATTATCTAATATTGCAATATATATATAGTAGGTACCTATGTGGGACGATGGGTAGGGAGTAGGTACTAGCATAATCAAGGCGATACATACCGTATTTTATTATCATACTAAAACGTGTTTTCAGGTAATAACCGAATTATTACTGAATTGGTACCGAAAATCGTAGTTATTTATAAATAATATATATTATAACATAAATATTAAATAGTATAAGGTCTCTTCGGGTCACACATATAACGTAAATATAAGGTAAACATAATTTTCTGAAACCAATTTCGTATGCACATAAACGTAATAATCATATAATAATACCTGTGGATCTAGGCTGTATATAGGGCCGTATATAGGCGGTAGACGTGAACCTACCACCTCTTCACCATACGCACCACTGACGACCGTGGACAGTCACCGTGTTTGTATTACATTTTTATAGGATATAATATTATGTATAATATATTATTATATCGTGTAGCGCCAGCGGTCACCTATCTAGAATTTAATAACCTCGAGCACGGCTAGATCCTTTACCAATACCACCAGACCATTGAGTCGTGACACAATGACGATGATCGTTTATTTCCATTTCAAAGGCTTATAATATGAAGTGCCGAATTGCGCATTTTTATAAATAATATTATTATCATAAACGTACGCCATAAAGTTTAAGGTTAGGTATGTATAATAATTGCCTGGTGATTTATAAATTATATTGCAATATATTAAATTGGTATGGGTGGATCGAAATGCTTGTTTTTTTCTTCTGACATAACCTCCGGAAGAGAAAGATAAATAAAATGAATTAAAAATATCTAAGTACCTAGTTTCTAAAAAATATAGTTATCTATACGTGTTTTTTTATGAAATAAACAAACAGATTCCTATCATGATAAAGGTATGTTTATTTCGATAACTCTGCGTTGTCGGTGAGAGTCAAAATGTCGGATGAATATTTTATTTTTCTGGTTTATGTGATTCCTAGTTTTAAGTATTTTTTATTCAGCATATAAAAACTGTTAGATGGTCGCATGATTATCACTGATAACATTTTAAATTCTAAAACTTATGTTCATATAATTCTTACTTCCGAGTTTTAAAACTAAAGTACTTAGATAAATTTGAATTTTTAGATTAGCATTGATGAGGCCGTTGTGTATAATTTAACATGGGATTTATATTTGATAAAAATATAGGTACCCTATTGTATAAAATATATATAACACACCTACGACCTACGCATGATGATAAAACATTATATTATATTTTGATTTTGATTTTCATCCCATGTATTTATATTTAAATTATATAGGTACCTATACAACGGAATATTATTATTATTATTTTATCTTTTCTCTTTAAGACAATATACAATAAACATTCACCATTTTCAAGTACGATATTTTCTAATTTATGAATTTAAAAAAAATTTACCTTTTTGTGAACATTAAATTTCAACTCAGGCAGTATATAATCAGTTAATTGTACCGCAGAACAAAATAAGCATTGGGTTTTGTGTAACCCAATTACTTTTACACCGTTATCAGTGACGTCAAGGGAAATAAAATACACAAGTTGATTTACTTAGAGGATTTTCGCCTGATTTCACTCAAAAAGTTTTTTAATCATACACAAATATTGGCCTCTCCTAAAGTTAAAAAAATAAAGAAAAGAAAAAAAGGTAAATAAATAAAATATGTCTGCGAATAGAAAATATCTATACTGCGTATTTACTGGAGACCATTAGCATTGGATAATATAATATTAGTAAACTTTTATTTCATGACATATTTTAAGCAATAATTTAATTATGTTTATCGATCCGTCATAATATTATATAATACCCTATATCTGAACTTTAGATGGGCAGTATAATATTATAATATTCCCGTTTACGATTCCTTTGATACTAACGTGTTTAGTACTATAGTATATACATGCACATTGCCCATATTATATATCGATATAAGTAAAAATATCTTTTCATTAGGTAGGTACTAAAATGTTTCAATTTATTATTTTATTCCTATGATAAATACGTAATAACGACTAAAATAAAAATCTTCGATAATGAATTAAGGTATTTTCCTAAGATATTTCTATATATTTAATTAAACTCACTTACCTATTATCCTTACCTATAATATGATGAAGAGTATAAAATAATATTATATGACCGCAATTGATATATAATAATTTCATTTCTATTTATATTATTATTTTAATCGTAATAAATATAGGTTGAGTTTATAATATTATATAATACATATTATGTGGCCACAAGATAATTTTACCTGTTGTACATTTTGAACCGAGAATATTCGTCTTGAAAACGCCGACGACCATACTTATGATGAGCAGTTCGTTATAAAATAATTACGTACACTGCATGTAATGATAATTATACTTCATCGCACGATGAATAAAAACAAGTGAACTTTTGTGTGTAAATTAATTTGACCGGTAAACCGAAGCGAAAAAAAAAGACAATAATAATAACACTACCCTCATATAGCCGAAGGGTAAAAAAACGTCCGTATTATCTTGTTCGAGTTTGACTTGGTTGCTTGCGAGAATTTGTATAGTGTGTATAATATTGTAACAGGTACTCAGAATTTGTGCGACGGCATCATCGGTGCACTGAACAACCAAGCAAGAGTAGTCATCCTCGTGGTCCGGTCACCCGGGGGAGGGTTGTTATATTTGTCAATCTCTTATTTAGAATTATTATTATAATATTATTCTGAGCACAAATACCGAGAATTCATCCCCACGTAAGTCGTATACAACGGTGGGGTGTTTTGTTATTTAATTCGTTTTAGAAAAAATTCAAGCGTACTCGTGAATGATTACAAATGAGAACTAGCGTACAAATATCGAGAGAATCTTCGCAATGGACCAAAAATCCAAAAATGTATCGTCCCGAAAACTATGGAATGAGCTGGAGATATGTTATATATAGCAAGATAAGGCCGTTGAAATAAGTTGTACCATAGTGGCATAGTTACTAAACCAAATAAGTTACGTCCCAGAGAATGACCGCGACAACGATGGCTGTAAAAAAGTAAAGAGAGATTTAAATCGGAACAGATAGATGAAACGGAGCAAGAATGAAAGAAGCAAATATTAGAGATGGTTATGACGGATTTGGTAGAAGTATAAAAGGCCTGTGAAATGGTCAGTAAATGGTAAACTAAAAATAAAAATGGCATATTTTAATAATTTATCAAAACTATATAGTTTTTTTTTTTTTATATTGTATATTTGTATCATTAAATAATATTAAAAATTAAATAAGCATATAACTACTGACTCGTTTAATATTGTGACTGATTGCAAAGATAGTATAACGTCACACAAACTTCAAAAAATAATCAGAACTCTCTTTGTAACTCTGCAGGTCTAGCATAATAAATAAATTTAACATTTTTTAAATAAATTATAAATAATTTCCTTAATACCTACCTACCTATAAGTACCATTATCTCACCCGTAGAGGATAATGATTTTAAAAATGACATTATACCGCCTTCTCTTGAAAGATTCAGTTAGAAATTCTATTATTTTAGTACCTAATTGTGTATTACATTTTAATTTCTTACACCACAGATTAAAAAAATAAGGTTGAAATTAATTAGTTTTATGTTTGTAAAAATACTTTTAAATTGTATATCGTTTTGTAATAGTTTATGTATTATTAGGATTGCAATCAAATACGACTGTATTTCTGTTCAATTTCAACAATATCATACATAATATTAACCATTTATTATATTACTATTATGACCACAGGACACAGACCCTTTTCGGTATTCCCATATGTACATAATTATTAATATTAATTATCATGATCATCTAAATTCAAGAGAATTTATATTTGTTACTAATGTACATAATGCAATACATTCTAAATAAAATACGTAAATTAAACTTCACTTTTATAGATTTATTAATCAAACACTTATTTTAAGTAAATGATTATGATTTATGACTATCCAGGGATCATAGCAATTGAATATCATAGTAATAAGTAGATATACAATTATTGTAATGTAAACGGCTTTTAACTATCTACAATTATATTTTAGGTTTACTGTAATATGGCATAAAATTAATTCGTTTTTTCTATATTTATTCATAAATATTAAATAAACACAATCTAATTTAAAGAAAACATTGTTTTAATTATTTATGAAAACACATATGACCTTTAATACAAACCCACTATTTGTTAATAGTAAATATTCATATTAATGAAAGTAAATTAGACTATAAAATTTAAATAAATAAGCTTATATAATTACAGAAAGTTTTAGCAGTGGTTATTTTGGATTTTAGGCTGACCTAATATATTTATTATAGGAAACTAAAAAACTCTTGTAGAAACTTGTAGTTACTAAACTTTCAGCACAGACAACTATAATATTTATTATAAATTAACTAGGTATTACTATTTATATTTATTTTAGCTCGTGTAACTAAAAAATTATCATACAAATGCCTAGTTTAAATAATTATACTACTTAAGTAGTTCTAACCAATTACACAGCTATCTATATAGTTAATATATTTCTTAGTTAATTTACCCAACTGTTTGTGTAGTTCAATTGCCTGTTTCATTAAACAATTTAAAAAAAAAAAAACTACCAATAAACATGGGTCTATGTAAATGTTTTATTTATTTTAAACGTTTTAAGAAACTGTTTTTATTTTTATTATTATTTATCTGTAATTCAAACAACAAGAATCCGAAAATATTTCTTTTATTTGAGTTACATAACAACATAGACATGACATTTTGACAACTATTGGTCCGAAAAACAATTTATTTTAATTTATTCAATCTGAGCTCATTTTTCCTGTAGGTATCATATAATATTGTTATTATATATTTTATAATCCATTTTAATAATATAATTATGATCACATGGTGTTGTTAGATTTATAGTTGGGGTGGGTTTTTCGCTTTACCAAGACTTGGAGAAACGTAATTTAAGATTAATGTTATGACTATGCAGGCGCGTAGCCAGGATTTTTTTTTAGGGGGTGTTTAATTTTATATTTAAATATCCTGGGTGGGGGGAATTACTCTCCGTTGTAGTAATAAACCTTTATAATACTAATAATATCAAAATATATAAAATATAACAATATTATGCAGGCAATATATTTTTTTTAGATATCTGAAGCATAATTATAATATATTATTAAATATATTTTTTGCATAAAAACAGCTGTCTGGGGTCAGTGTCGGGGGGTTATAACGCTGTGGTTACTACACCACTGTGGCTCATAAGTCATGTGATAACATCTAAATCGTGAAGAAATAATCATTTTTTTAATTTAATTTTTTTTGTTTTACTATTTTAGTCCATCTAAGCCCTTTCAATACCAATTCTTTCCACGCTTCCCTGTTAGTTGTACGCATGGTTTAGGTTCCCATGCCACTCAGGTCTCAATTCCACTAATATGTCTCTTTTGACCACATAATCTAACCACCGTTGTTTTGGTTTACCGTGTGGTTTTTTTCCTCTATTTGTGTTGTTCACGAGTACTGTTTTGACTAGGTCTTCTAGACATGACATGCTCAATCCAATATTGTACTACTTGTACTTGTTGAACAATACTTCCTTTTCCGTACGAAATCACCTCAGTTATTAATTTAGTCTTCTCTGCTCTTACATTCGAGTATCTGCAGAGTTATAGACGGGACCATAATAATTTTCCTTAACACTTTTCTCTCTCAAATTATATTTAGTCTAATCTCGTCTTCTGCAACTGTTATAGCCCATTTACAACATGCAAACTACACAACAGTATGTTCGATAGATATTAGATACGTAGTATATTATAGCTTTTAGTTTTTGGTTTTTCTAGGCAATAGTTTTGATTTTTTTTTACCTATAAAATATATAATTTCGATTTGAAATCCACTTAATAGCAATTAGATATATGGGATATAATTATATAAGATATTATAATGTATCGTCATAATGACGATGAATTTATGATCTATACGACTATACAATAACTTTCATTTACCGAACCGTCTACGTCTGCTAAGAACCTATATCCATAATGTATGACATGGTTTATCGTTATTTTTAAGACTTCAACGACAATACGCCACTATCGTGAAGACTACTGTACACCCTTCCACGACGCCATTCTACTGTATGCACAGTACATCCGGTCAGGCTTTTTCTTCGTAATATATACATACATCTTCTTCCTTTTTGTATGCACGTCGAGCCTTCGGTGACAGCATTCGATTTATTTATACTCTTACATGTTTTCTCGCAATAAACCACGGTATATATTTACTCTGAATCTGGGTTTTGTGTCAAACGATAACACACGGTCCTTTTGTTGCCTGAAAGTATATAATAAACATAGTTTACATTATATAATATAATATAATACATATTATACACGCACCGTCCATGTGACATTAAAATTCTTCACATGTTGACCTCCATCCGTATTACGACGAAAACTAGATAGCATATATACATATAAATTATAATAGATATTAAAGGTATGTTGTAATGTTATAATATTATAATATAATAATAATAATTTACATTATTGTTATTATTATTATAATGAATTTAGGAAATTCATTATCGAGGAACGAATTTGTACATAGTACATTTTGTAGATAGGTACATGGATGTACCTATATGGTTGCACGTTTTTAATTAAATCGTGATTAAATTTCTATCAGAATGATGATAGGCACAGCTGCTGTGATTTTGCAATACTATTATGTCCTGTCGTGATTATATTATTATAACATAATATAGTGACGAAATCATAACGACCTCTGTATCGATAAATTGCTGGTTTTAAAATGTATATTTTGTAGGAAGGTACAACTTATCGTACAAGACGCTATAGTCTAAAACTTTAAACAAATCTGATGCATAAAGCGTGGAAACAGCTGATATCGTAAGCATTCACATCACGGCATGAAAACGAAAACTGCAGTTATTATTTTTTTTTCAAATATCTTTTCGTATTTTCTTTTTCTGATACGTTACGTGCTGTATGCCTGTATATGCGTTTCTGTTGAAATAATAATTATTATCGAATATTATTACTTCCGAAGCGCGAAAACTTTTAGGGATCTTTTCGAGTATTTTACTCGTGATGATATATTAAAAAAATAAAAATAAGAAGAAGAAAAACGTTTTTTTCAATTTCGTCCCTTCCCCACCATCAACCCCACCACCTCGTCCATCGACACTCCTCACCATCACCCTATATATACACCGCCGATCAACGGCCGGTCGCCTGTCATGTCTTTCTCACGTATGTATTTCTCGCATTGATCCTCGTCGAATCGTGCGATCGTGTGTTCGAAACTATAATATCGTTTTTCCGCGCTACACAGTTTCATTTTTTCCACATTGCTGCTGATGATTTATAAGAAGTGAAAAGGATATTTATACATCGGAAAAGGGTTTATTCGACTATCGCGTTCAGCCCCTCGGTGTGAAAAAAAGGACAAGACTACACTACGTTAACTCCAACGATCTGTGAGCGTGATGACCAGCAGACCGACAGTGATTCGATGTAATCGACCGTGGATGCGATGACGACGACGACGACGACGACGACGACACTACGGTTTCCAATCATCGCGTCGTTGTAAAAACGAATACTTTTCCACCGTTGCAAGACGAAATCGAATAATATCGATAAATGGTTGCGTGTAACGCGAAATTATTATTATTATTATTATTATTATTATTATTATTAAGTCACCACGGTGCACTTATTTAAATATATTATTATTATAAATTAGCAAGTTAATTTGTTTTTTTAACGCATTTTTATATAATATTATATACCTAATATTTTATTTCCACATGTAATATACATTATTATTATTATAAACGTTATCGCTTGAGGGGACTTATCGAGACGGATGTGCTCCCGCGGAGCCCCTCCAAGAGTCACTTGTCCACCCCTATGTAACTGCACATGGGTATACGTCATCATAATCACACACGAATGCAGTGACAGTGCAGGGACAAAGTTACTGCGATAAAAATAACATAAAATATCAAGCATGTGGAATGACGTTTTTTGTTATTATTTTTTTTTTCACCAGTCATTTTTCGGTTTCCCTAGGCAAATCCGGCGGCGGCGGTCTGTATATACACTACGTACGGTTTGTTCTGCGGCTGGCGCCCATGGTGTTTGTACATATTGTATATATGATATACGCCTGTAAGTGTGGGATGGAGAAATTGAAGGGACGGAGGACAGGGGGTAGTGGTGCGAGCATAACGAAATCCGAAAAACTTATTGTTTTGGCCAAAATAGAACGAAAATAGGAGAACGAACTCAACTTGATATTTTTTCGTTTGACAGCACATTCGATTACTATACTTGCTAAAAAACGATTTTTTTCCTCTTTCATTGTTATTATTACTAGCAAACTTATATATTATATGTACACGGATCGAGAGCTAGGTTATTTCACTCTAAAAAACGACACAAAGAAATATTATATTTCTAATGATTTACGCGACATGGATTTTTGACAAAAGATATAATAATATACTAATATAAGCTTCTATAGTCATATCCCTTATAAATAGTTAGATAACGCACAATTTATGGTGTAAGAGTGTGTAAGACGCATAAATGAAATTGAACGTTACATATATCAAACCTGCATTGCGCATAAATTATTATTATTTCATTTTATTGTTAAAACTAAATACAATATATTTCATATATATATTGTACCGAGAACGTTCGTTAAGACATTAGTCTTGTCAAGATAAATGAGATAATTTATGACATAATATAATTCACTTTTGTGATGCGAATTTGATAATGAACAAAATTATATTAATAATCCCCGATTTTAATCATCAAACGTACACACATTATTGTGACGTACAAATTATGTGTACAAAACTCCAACGTATTCTTCGTACTCATCCTATTTTATCAATAACTCTTACCCCTCGAAACATTAGAGAACAACTTCATTCATGATTAGATTTGTACTTTTCGCATAAGCATTTATAGTCGGGGAAATATTGTCTGTCCCAAGTTCTTAAGTCGTCCCTCTTTCCATATAATCGTACTCGTCAATACGCTAGGTTTGTAAATTGTAAATTAATTTTAACTAAGCACAGAATTACAGAAGTAACTGATCATGCGAGCAATATATGCATTATAGCCCCGACAATAGAACTGTATTAAATATGAAACCATACAAGCATTAACAAAATGAAAATTGCCAATTGTTCATATCACCGAACTTCGACTCATCTAAAATATAATATATTATTGTAAATTCATACTAATTTTTCATAGCTAGGTAGATGTAATTTATATTATTATGTAGGTACATAATATTCTGTACCTACTTCATTGTTTTACATATTATTATTTAGGAACGATTAATTTAATGTAAAAATTATATGTACGAAAATCCACCACATTCCTCGTATTTCACCAATAAAACTTAACCTCGAAACACTATATTATTATAATAACGTCGTTTGGGGTTAAATTTATACTTTTCGCATAAGGCAAACTAAGGAAACCTTGTCTGTCTTGAGTTGTTAAGTCGTTAGCTCTACTCGTTAATACTCTAGATCTAAAAGTAAATTTAATCTTAGCACAGAAATAACTGATTATTAAGTCCCCACCTTAAAAACCTGCTATACCACTGCTTATTTAAGTAAAATACGACACACCAATAATGAGAATGATTACTTGTGGAAACAATAATATATAGACGAATATTATTAAATAATGGAATAAAGAAAAAGATTTTAATCGAAAAACTTAATTTCGAGACCTAAATATTAAGCTCGGATGTAAAGTTCTATTGTTATCACGTTTTGTTTTAAATGTTTAGCAAATATATCTTTGCAATACAGCACGACATATCATCATTCATTATATATTAGAATATGGAAATTAATTTTAGCTTGGAACCATATAAACTTGAAATTATTTTATTTAAATGTGAGTACTTAAATTGTATAAATAATTATTGTTACATCAATCGTTTTTCTGAAAGTCAAAAATTGAACATGATATTACTGTAGTTTCAGTATAGGTCAGTATAAATAGTTTATATAATATTGTTATATGTTTGTTTCAGAAACAATTATTATGGAATTAAAATTCTTATTATTCACATTAATTTTAATACAATAATTAACTAGCTGGTACCTACTCATTATTTCGGAGTAATTTATCAAAACAGTTATAATATAACACAACTATTAGTTATTAGCTATTACAGTCTCAATGATCTTATACTTATGAGTTTATCATACAAACTAGATGAGATTTCTATTAACATTGCTGTAGCGATTATTAATGACAATATTATAACGTAAAATTACATCGAATCTGTGTAGTGTTTGATCAAAAACAAATTCAAATGTATACCTAGTATAACTGCAGTTATAATATAATCTATACCATTCGTTTGTGTCAGGAATATCGTGAAATCATTAATCATTAGAATAATAAAATAATAATATATAATTTGAAAGTTGTATGCACAAATAACATTTTTTAATTAAAATGTAAAACAAAGTAATCTGTACAATATGTGTACACAACAACATGGTACAATAAGTACAATATAATAATTACTAATTAGGTATACAATGACATAAAATATTGTAATAGAGTGGCTCGAAGAGGAAGTTCAGGGTAAATTCCTTATTATTGCATTAATTATTGCATAATATTTTTATACGATTATAATAACTACCTACTGACGAATGACAATATTCACATTTTACATAAGTTACTACTTACTTTGCTTAGACTAGTTTAAAGATAACATTTATAGAAACCGATTTAAAAAATATCATGAGTACCAATACGTTATTCTAGCGTTCAGAATAGAATATTAATACATGTTTTTACATAGTAAATAGAGTTAAACTTAAACATAATAATATATACGATATAATTATTATATAATTACAAATTTAATCGGTGAAATATGATACGAACATTTTTTATAACTATTATTTCATAAATGAACAAAATAATAGTTTATGTCATACGCGTTATAATATATTGTGTACTTACCACAACTTTATATTATTATTATATGAAAATAATTAATATTAATTATTTCGACGTTTTTTTGACATAGTTTAATCTTTTATTTTTTTTTCTGGACTGTCGTATCCATTCTAGCCAAAAATGTTACTTTAGACTTCCGATTTATAAACACGTTATCTTTTTGACACCATAACTGTAATTTGATTGTAATTTGTTTAGCCATTGTTATTCTATGGTCGGAATAACAGTGAGTTTAAAAAATTTGTCGAGTTGATGTTGAATTCGTTAAGGAAATGAAATAAAGATTATTACGTTCCAAAAAGTTTTTGACTCGGAGACACCAAAATTTAATTTCAAGATTGTAGTCGAAACCAAAACAAGAAACGAAGTGGGAGGTGAATGAATGGTATAATGTACGTGGCATCGTTAAATCTTTGAAAAGTGATTTAATATAAAAAGAATGCAATGAGGTTGAACATTATGTACGTATTTTTGTTGTTATCCTTTGAGGAAGCTTCCCGCTCTGCGCACATATTTCGATCTCTGATTGGAGACAATAGAGCAAAAGAAAATTAAATTTCAAAGAAAATACCATCCAAGAGTTTTAAGTGAACGACGATACAAGTTTTTATGAAGTATAATGAAGACTTTCTTCCGGTCGTTTCCTTTCCCAACTAGTATAATATATATATTATTATATAAATCTTAATATTATAGACCATAGTTCATCACGAGATTATGTATTATAATATATATATATATAATTACCAATGACTGTCGCTGTCAGTATGTGGTATAGTTTCAAATATTCGTCCTCGATTGGTCACAGCTTAACAATAATAAACTCGGGTTCTCGTCAGTTGTAATATTACCGTTAAATTATATATCTTATAATTCACGTAGGTAGTACACTGCAGAATAATATACGATGTGCGAAGACTTTTATCAAGGACTCTGTGCTACACACATGTTCAATGCTCATGTATTACATACTATGTAGGTAGACGATATAGGTATACTAAATCGGATACCGTAACCACGGTTTTGTCACCGCAATAAATGGATTTTATGAGAAAAAAATCTCATCGTAAAAGTGACGCGTTTGTTACTACAAAAAATGAATTTAATGTATAGGTTGGCATTTCTGTGACTCCGCGTATAATGAAAATTATTTCATAATATACAGGGTAGTGATGATGCTCAAGTTGACAGTCGGTAGGTATATTTTAAAAATAATTACGTTTTTTTGATAACATATTTCTTATACATGTTTTGAACTCATTATTATTATAACCACATTTTTTTAAAAACTTTTTTCTTTTTTTTAAAAAAGACGACATTCATTTGTATAATTTATTCTTGCTCCAATGCAAAATACTTTTCTGACTAAATTTCAGTCTGAAAATCGAATTTTGTACGAGTAATGAGTATAGTTAATTAGTTATTCGAATTAAAAGTTTAGATGAGTGGAAGTAGTAGTAAACCAAGGACAATTAATGATGAGTAGGTACCCATGTGCCACTGCAGTTGGACTCCACACTTCTAAACTTTAAATACTTGTAAGTTATAACTAACTAACTAACCACACAAATTATATAAATAAAAAATAGTGAAAATTATGGTTTAGTTTTAAGAAGATTGTTGGTTTGGTCGTAATGACTGATGTCTAAAAATTATAAAAAAAATCTTTTTGAAATCGTTATAACACTCATCGAGATAATGAGTATGTTTACTGTTAAAAGAATCACCCTGTGTAGTTGTAGCTGTATGGCATATTATTATAAACTTTGATTTCTTTGTACGAGCGATCTGTATTTTTTCCCTCTCATATTTTGTTTTATTATTGTTATGTTGTAAAAAACGCATACCTGTGAGAGAAGTATAATATACCCACATACATTTTTAAAATTCTAAAGTACCCCGAATGGAATAAAATATGTATGTTTCGACGCCGGTGAATAACAACACACATACACACACACGCACGCACACGCGCGCACGCACAGTATATAGGAACTTCTCAAAAAATATTATGTTCATATGCATAATGCGTGCTGCGTGCAAAGAACGGCGTGGCAGTGAGATAAATCCAGATTGGTGTTTTATATTGTTTAATTGGAGAGCTAGGCCAAAGAATTGGAAATCATTAACGTCGAACAATTAAAATATAATTGGTTGTTATAATAATAAATTAATTACCTATATTTATATTGATAATATTATTATTATTGTTTTCACTAAATATAAATTATAATATGGGTTCAACGATTTTGTAATATACATAATATACAGTGCGATTCGCCAAGAATGTCCACCTCTATTTTTTCATTTAGCAGTGGATTTATTCAAATTATTATTTAAAATAAATTACATTACCTAGTTAAATAAATGTTTTTACAGTCAAATTTTTGTTAAAAACCAGATTTACAATTCGGCTATTTGAATTTTTCAAAAAAATTTATATCTGATTTAATTTTTATTTATTTATATATTTAATTTGTTTATATTGAAAAATAAAAATAAAAAATTCTGTGCTATATGTAATATGTGGAATTAAAGTTTCTGTAAATTATATAAAAAAAATAAATTAAAAAATAATAATTAGAACAAAAGTTGTTTCATTTGTCAGGTATTCCTGTTACACTTGTATATTATACAATCGGTATTTATTGTTATACCTATAGCTGGTAATATTGTATACTGCTCACGGGCTAATGATGATAATAATGTGTGTTACATAAATAGCAGCCTCATCATACCTATGTCCGTAATATATATTATAGTAAATACAATACTTATATTATATTATTATCGGTACATTTCGATCGGCGGCCGTGGCCATAACGTATATTATACAATATTCTTATTTCGACGTCAAACCTACAAAAAAATACTACAAGATATAACCATGATGGAGGTAATGGTAATAAAAATAATAGTATTAGTAAGAGTGGTAAACGGTGTAAATCTCCGAGTGCGTGGTTTCAGGTCACATGCAAAACGCCGGAGTATAAGGGACATGAGTACATGACATAAGATTATATTATTATTATTATTATTATTATTATTATTATTATTATAGGTATAGGGCATCAGTGGTTATGGTTATTGGCCGGTGTTGTAGAAATGTATTATACACGTATCGCGTGCGGAATTCTTGTGTATACCGACTGTGTACAGCGTGACTATTATACCACAGAACAATATCTCTAAATATTCTTTAGCTAAGGTATCATCAATTTAGTCCAAAATCTAGGACTTTAACTTCTCAAATCGGCCAGGTGAGGTTGACGAAAAATAATACCTATTTATTACGGGAGTTATTCCAATTTAAATGTTATTATGAAAGTTGTTAAAAAATATAAAAATAGATATTATATTATTTATATTATGCAATCTGTTGGTACAATGCTACATTATTATGTGATAATATTATGGTAAAAAATGAACATAAACTTAATGGAAACATATTGCTAAACTTAAAAACGCAGTATAGAATAAATCTTTGTTAATAATTATATTTTCAATTCCTTAAGACGTCATTATATTTTACGTATATTCTGAGGGTGACGATGGTGGGTATAACTATACTATTATGGAGACATTTTTTATTTAACATATTTTATCATTTGTTTGGAGGCATAATAATTGTAAAAACCCCACATTTATTATTACAGTTTTAATGAGGTTTTTATATAAAGTACCTCTATATTACATTGGAGGCATAAAAACATAAAAAAAATTATTTTGGTTTTTAGAAAGATCACGCGTCTGAGTTTTTGAATTAGGAGTGCGATAATAAACATTTGCGTAATATTCTAAATCAGTTCATTAGAGAGCATATTACGAAATAATAAACAACAGATGACTGTAATAAAAAAAAAATAATATTCAACTGCGGCGTTCAGTGATACAATTATCACCCTGTAGGCTATAATATAGCAGGGTGATAATTATATATTATATAAGTATGCATAGATACAGCTTGGACGGCGAGAGCACGTTTTTTTGTAGGCAATATACAACAGCTTAGTCGATTCGATGGAGACACAGAAACAAAATCTTGAATTTTCAATTGTATTATTTGCATAATATTCAATTAGTGTATAATATAATAGGTTAGGCAGTCATCCTTTGCGGATATGGAAAAAAGACTTTTACCAAGTGATGATGCAATTTATGTTGTTGTCAGACTCGTCAGCTGGTCTTACTGCATTATTGATGAAAAAAGGGTGATAAGCATGTTTGGTGAATCAACTCGTATTATAGTGGCTGTGGCAAGTTCGTATTATAGTAACAATGTAATCAAAACTGCTCGATACCGACAATTTCGTATCGTTTCGTCTATATAAATTGTAATATATTATATATTACACGTGGAACCGTCGATTGTGTCACGGAGGAGCTAAATTTGTTTTAGAAATTGACGGGATTCGGTTTTCTAAAACGTACGTGGCGGCTGCAAGTGGACACGCCGAGACTACATTATAATAGAGCCCTGGGTTTTCCAGCTAGCTCTATAGGTAGTCTATTATATATTATATACGTACGCAGTACACAGAAACTCGGTAGTTGTAGGCGTACGCACGTAATGTATATTTATGTTATAATATTATTACAGTCGTGTTCGCACCCGCGTCGACCGAGAGGGCGTACATAAATTTTGGCGACGACGTTATTTACGAGAGGTGAAGGAGGAAAAAACCAAAAAAAAAAAAAAAATTTTAAAATGAATAAATAAAAATCCGACCCGACCCAAGACTTGACCCGGCCTAACCATTCGCCGCAGGTTCGCACGATATAATAATAATTGTTTTGTTACTGTATTACAGTTTAGTACGAATTGCATAATACACACCACGCCACGTGTGTGTGGTAAAGTTCATTGTGAATAGCACATCGTAGTCTGAAAATAAAATGCTCTCGTTAAATAATATATAGTACCTATTGTAAGAAAGAAATCACTACAAAAAAAAATTCTAACCTACCCGAATACACACATCGACATTTTCAATATAGTAGGTTTACCTAATAAAAGCTAATATATTTTATGATATTAAATTCTGAGTGTAGTGATGAATCTATTGGTTTTTCAATGATTTGTGATATGTGATGATTCTTTTATTTTTGTATACCTAAACAAAAAGTAGTTGTAGGGAAAATGCTTCAATTTTCAACTTTGATTGTGGTTTTAGACAGAAAACTGGATCTAGTTTTTAGTTTTAATAGACGTCAAAATGGAAAATTCAGCGTGTTTTTCAAAATAATCAGGAAAAACAACAAAATTTCATGAAAAACGGAACTGTTATGCAAAACCAGTTTTTGACGAAATAGTTTTTGATATTTTGGCGTAACTCAAAAATGAATAACCGTGTGTACTTGAAAATTTTAACAAATGTTTATATAAACATTTTCTTTACATGGTATTATTATAAATTCAGGTGAAATTTGATATTCAAACGAAGAATAAAGATTTTAAATACACATTTAAATATTTAACACATTATATATTGAGTGACCTACTCAATGACGAGGTAAACTCGAGGCTTAGAATATTACAGCAGTGCGGTTACCTACTTTTTTTGTAGATAACGATGGCGTGACGGTTGCATGGGTACTTTTTTAATAATTCTGTTTAGTAATAACATATAAAAATGTATAATCGAAGTCAATCTTAGGGTATTAATACACCAATAAATATTACGTTAGGACACAGTCAGCACTACTCCATTCGATCTTTCGGCTCTTGTGTTTTCAATAATTTCTAAAGGCTGCAGGAGTAATCGTAATCCCGTAATAAAATCGTTATCGATATATTGAATTATTATTATAATTACATATATCCACAACGTATAAAGCGTGCGTCAAACAGGTACGCAGTTTTAAATAGCATCACATTATTGACTATTGTTTCGTGGTCACATGGTATATAAGGTAACTATATTATAACGCTGTCCATCATCACTGGTAGGGAAAGATTTTCCATGACCTTCTTTTCAATATCTATGATAATATAAAAAAACAAAAATAATATTTTAAATGATCAAATAGCGCATGTTAAAATATTAGATACATCCCCTACCCCACCCCCGTCACAAAATCATTTGACTGCCACTCATCTCCGCGACAATACAGGACGAATATGTAATCCGGCACGTGTCTGTGGTGTGTGTATAATATTATAACAATAAAATATAAATACTATAATGGTGTGATTCTTTTACACAGCGGCACGCTATTTTTGTCATTTCAAATTCACGCCGTTCACAATTTCCACGGACTTTTTGAACCCAACCGTTAAAACGGATACCTAGCAACAACAATTACTACCAATTACTAAAAATTCTTATCATGGCAAACGTCAAACAATAATAATAATAATACCCATAGAAAGACATCGCAGCAGTTATGCGGTGTACTGCCACAACGTCGAATCGGCTGTGTGAGCGAACAAAACGGTCGTGTGAACACACAAAAACGCGGTGTTTGTCATGAATATAGTTCCCTTTGAAAGTAAACTATGAATCATTTTAGGCTCGTATACCTTTTGTCAACACGTTCAACACACACGAGCTTTACGGTAGAACGAACCACGTGTGCGAGTGGTTTTCGTCTATATTTAATTGTGTGCACGCAAACGTCTAGACGAGCTGAAAAAGGCTGTGGATTTGTTGAGAACACACCGCGCGAGGTATATGTTTTTTTTTATATTACATTGGTATATGATTGTATACCACACCGAGTGACCCGTTTACCGCGAGTAACATTAATCGTTTCATTTCTCCGTAGATTATATTATTATTATTATTATTTGGTATTCTAATCAACATTTTACTAGCGGTTTACCAAGCATTACACACGTCAGTGACATATTATATATTTGTATTGAATATTTTTAAATATAATTTTAGATAATGACTAGGTACTCCATAATTAGTAGTTCACACTAATGAGTACGAGACAAAAACTATTTATTATATTTTCACTTTTTGGCTTATTCGAACTAGAAATTAAAAAAATGAAATTATCGTTTTTTCATAATTTCTTAATAATAAACTCATAATATTTGATACAACTCTTTATAGAGTTTATGGGTGTGAATGCTTTATAAGCTAAATAACTAATTTCCATCAAGTATTCGAATAGTTACGTTTGTTTTAAAGTTTAATCATGCATGTTCTCCGAGACCTGAGGAGATACCTATACCAGTTAGTGGGAAGTCAGGTATGTACAAGAATGAATACTGCGATACACTTTGCAGTACCATAAATTATAATGTGTTGTTAAGTTTAAAAATAGGAATAACTGCAAATATAGATATAAGATCTTAAAGATATTTTCAAATTTTTTATATTCATCATAAAAATATTTACAAATTATCAATTATTATGTAATTTAAAATTTTAAGTGAAATTATTTAAAAAAAAAAAATTTATCTATAGGGGCGTCATAATTTATTTGTGACGTTTTCATTGTTTTTATTATTATTATTTTTAGTACACTGTCGTTACAGAACAATACTCTACATTTTGAGTGTGGACCTATTCTTACAAGGTTCGAATAGCAATGCGTTGCTAATAGAACCATATTTTTATAAATGGATCCTTCAAGTAGTTTTAAAACAAATTTAGTTGTATTATTGGTACAGTACTCGGAACATACATTTTGGTTTATTAATTTACAAACCATAACTTTTTGAAGTTAAATAATATAATGAATGATCCAAATAGAAACAGCTGGATCAAATCTACAGAGCACAAATGTTACCCGTGAAGATTATTTATGACAGCTTACTTATTGATATAACCAGTACATTTATATGTACATCACCTTTGGATAAAATATGTGTTAGTTTTGGGCTATCGGATAAGTAATGGAAATCACACACAAATATTAGATGGAGAAAAAAAATAATATATTACAACAAGAAAATGCTGCTATATTATTACAGAAGACTCCAATCATTCAGTCAACTGCGATGACCAACTTTAGATACCTCGAAAAGCTAATTTATTCTCCATACCGATGTTATTAGAATCAGCTAAATGTACGATTAGAAATTGAAAAATTGAAGTTTTAAATCTGATAGAATTGACATAAATTGATATTAAATTTAATATTATTATTATATTATAATAAATGCCTCTGTTTTGCCTATACAATGCGCCTTGTTACAAAATTTCTACCGCCGGCGATTGAACTACGCCCGTCTAAAATTATGCGTATAATGTTTGGACAATAACTATGTGAATTTATAAATTACAAATATATTATCGTTTAAATACATCTAAAGTTTATAGCAGGTGGATTAAGGGGTGCCCCATAGGTGTGTAAAAACGGTGAATATAAAAATTAAAATATCGTCATTTCGTCATGATGTATAATAAATTATTAATTTATATAATACTATAGTAATGTTATGTCAAGATTCCAGGCCGGCGGGTGCGTGCGACATCGGTCCGAGAATAGCAGCGAAAAATGAGACTAGACATTACTAGGTAACAAAGCTCAGTCGACAATTTCCTGGTTAATTACTCGTGATATGTATATCTGTATGTGATTTATTGTGCGTAATAAATGTTATTCATCAATCAACGATGGTGATGGTAGCAGAGGAGTAGTATTGTGCAAACTGACCCTCCTCTGCTATCGATTCAAAACATGGGAAAAAAATAATGTTATGTACATTATTATGTTTATTGATGAACACAAAAGTTGTGTAACTGTAGTTGAGTAGAATGATAACACACGTGTTATACAAAGTAATATACAAAGTAATATCTTCTAAAATAACCTGTTATTTTGTTAATATAGGTTAACCGTATATTCTGGGTATATGGTAATAAACTATACCGGTCGCATAAAATATAAACTATTTGTGCATTATCACATTGAAGAGAATCAAAGTGCTAATTTACGTATTGGCATCCTAAATGTATAAATACCTATAGTACGTCGCCTACTCGCCTGTACTCGATTATTGCGTGCACTGAGTACAAACCATGTATGACATATATAATAGGTAGTAGATACTGTTATATTTTAAGGATTCTCACTACATTTTGACTTAAAACAATAACGCTATCAACGCGTTTGGCGAATCACCACGGTAAATGTTGTTGTTTCGAGCCCCGATAAACGCATTGGCCGTTATTTACATGAAATATATTAATTAATTATGCATGTAAATCGCCAATATTTAGGCTGGACAAGTTAACGGATTCGTGTCGGTTGATTAGTTGTATATTTGCCATGGAAACAATGGGTTTGAAAATTAAATTTATGAATTAAAATCCAAATAAATGCAATACTCATAATCACAAAAATCAGTCCCATTTCGTCGGCATCTAATCATGTGAAATGTTTAACCTGGAAAACGAGCGGCCTGTAAATGTTTCTACATGAATAAATAAATCACGGGGTAAATAATATACGGTCGCTATAAGCAATATAAAACGCGTTTAAACACTTGTAGGTAGTATATAAGTTTCTAATCTAATCAACGACAACATGTGTATACTATTTTGTTCAAATCCGATAAATTTAAATAAAAATGGTATTTAATAAACTATGGCTTTAGTGCACGTCGAGGCGCTCTTGTGTATGCTAATATTATGTTATTTCGAAGACGATATTACATTATATTACAGTCAATGTGTTTGTCAAAGTTTATGTGTTTGTGGGGGCAAAATAAAATACCTATCGACACGGCCTGCAAGCCACTACAGGCGTAAAAGTGAATAATTATTACGCAGTGAATAGGTACCTCATAATGCATCGCGATAAGATATTACGATAAAACTCGAAACGTAAAAGAACGTTAAGAAGAAAAACAAAATAGTTTTGTATCCAGCATTATACATTGTATGCGAACACATGTGACGCGACTGATACGCTAAATAGGAGTTTAGAGATAATATTCTACAAACATAATACAATTATTATTATTATAATATATACACGTAACGAAGACAAAGGATAAAGTGAAAAATTTTTAATTATACCATGATAATAAAAGGAAACATAAAATAATAATAATATACAACTACGAGAAAAGTAATATAATGGTAAAACGTACAATATTTGACATTTTACATATAATACTGACTATATATATATGTGCCAGAGGTGCATTATTAAAGAGAATCCCAACGGATGAGAGAAAAAAAACTTGGTAAATAACTTATACTACTTGTAATTAGTTTGTTTTGAATTCGTGTACAGTACGGTGAACCTATCTACGAACTGTATAGTTGTTGTAGTCGTATGTACCACGTACGAGCGCGTGTGAAGAGATTATATTTTACTTGTTTTTCGATTCTGATGAACGGAGCTACAACTATAGACAGTCATAAGAGTACATTACTATATTATAATATGATATAATTTAATATAATATATACATTGTACCTACTAAACTTTTTTACCGTTTGTGCGACGTATAATCACTTTTTCTGGTACGAGGAGACCATCAAAAGTTCCACTTATCCCTTTATGGAACGGACGCTTTACGCTGTCGGTACTTAAAAATTATAGTTATATATACACACGCGCGTATTACGTGTACACACAGGCATGGGTGGGTACTCGTGTTATAGTATAGTTATAACTTATAATGATGATAATAATAAGAATAAATAGGCAGGTAGCTAATTTTTTGGTATTTTCCAGAGAACGGCAAAAACCGCTGTTACGGCGGTGCGGTGGTAATTGACGCGTACAAAATGTTAGCATATTTTTAAAACTTTTTAATAATCACCTTGGCATTTTTAATTTTAATTTCAAAAACCTGAAAGTTAAATAATATATACGCTCGCGGTTAATCATTATAATTCATAATTATCATTCGAATACCTACCATGGAAAATTATTGAGCTTTGAAGGTTATTTTTTCCCCAAACGTTTTATTTCTAGGTACCTACGCGTTTCAAATACGCACTTAATAAAATATAATATATTTTTGTGAATTATTTTTATTACAATTAGTAGTATGTTGTTGATAATATTTGTTTAAATATATTTTCACATGCAGTCAAAATATTTACCGACTTTATAGAAAATTTAGTTCAGATCATTGAATAATGTCAGTCAATCGTTACTTATCCATAATACCAATCTCTGTATATTTCTATGGCCCGTAATTTATTTTATTTATTTTTTCCGTGTACTAATAGAGCTTTACATTTTTATTTTTCTTGTTTACACTAACTTAATTACATTTGAAATTAAATACATACCCACAGGGTACGTTTCTTTAAATATTTAAATTGTACCTATTGAGTTTACATTTTTTAACATGATTACATTTGTTACTTATATTAATAGTATTCTCATTTTGATAAATTACGAACTTGTACAGTCACTATGAATGATATCCGTTGTTTTTGTTATTTTCTCTAAGACTCCCGTAGTCCCGTTAACTCATTTTATAAGGCGTACTGTTAAAAGCTATTAAAACGATACTAAATATGTTTTCTACGATTCCTACGTATAATATAGATAACTATTTACTCCATTATTATTGGTGTATGGAGATAACATAATTATGTCAGATTAGAACAATATTGGTCATTAGTGAAATATTTGTCACGATATTGTCGACCTAAAAACTGCAGCGATGGATTTACATTTATTTATTTTTAGGAAGCATTATACGGAGGCGGCGTGATGAAAGTTAAATGTCTGATTAAACGACTGGCAAATTGGCAAGATGCGCTCGTACAAAGTTCGGATGCATAAAACGCTATGAATTTTTAATTTATATTAGCCGTAAAAGAAATGGAATATTACCACAAGCACCGTTGAATTATTTATACGTTTTTAAGAAAGTTGTGTGTCGCCGCATATATAAAGCGCATGTATAACATTTGAGAGGGATTTTGAAAAGAAATACGGTCGAAACACATTTTATATATTATGATGTATGTATACATGCATAGAAAAGTTCTTGTCCGTCGCGCATATAAGATATAACTCAAAAGACCTTTGTAGACGGAGAAAACGGACCCTCGCAATGAGCGATCGTTATAGACACCGGACATGGATTTAACATCGCGGATATTACTGAACGACGATGAAGATATTATGCTGCCTAGACGTCCGATATAGCTGCAAGGACTGAGGCTATATAATATAGTGACTACTACACATGTACAAGTCACGAGACGACCGACGAAATAGTATAAACGTAGGTATACGCGTAAATGCGGAATACTATTTCACGAAATCTCGGAAAGGAAAACGTATCGTATAATATAGAAGTATAGGTACGTCATATGCGCGTTATTGTTTACGGTTTTGAATGGTTGTGACAAAAGTTATAATATCGTATCACGTCATAATATGAATAGAAATACTGGATTCACCGAGCATGTGTTCGCCCCCATTTTTGTTTTAATAATGCAATTGTTTTAGTTCTGATTTTTGGAATTTTTCAATATACTCAAAGACCATATTTTCAAATTCTATATGATTTTTCGTACTACATACTAATTAAAGAGTATCCTGGAGAGGTACAAACTTCAGTTTTTCAAACGAGAACAAAAAAGTGAATCTGTAATAGAATTTAAAACTTCAATAATTTGAAAAAGTGTATGATGAAATAAAATGTTAATATATATATAAACCAAATTTTAGATTTTGATTAATACTGCATAATTGAAAAAAAGAGAGTGGGCATGCTTGCAGTGAATCATCCTGTATAATACAGGTAGGTTCGATACACCTCCGGTACGTCCATGTTCGTAATAAAATATTTTTAATCGACGGTCATCATATTATTACCGCAATCAGTTTGCGATCTTCCTCGACAAGAAAAAAATGAATTTCATTCAATTCAACCGACAGTAATAATTCTGCGTTGGTAGGAGGTTTACTTATAAGTTATAGGTGCACTGGTTGAGTGTTATTATGTATCGAATCGATTTCAATTTAGGTAAAACTATTCAATACCGTAGGTAAACATAATATTAATCAAAAATCCAACTATAGGAAACCCGATATTGGAATTTGATATAGAAGTACCTACAAAAGTCATGCGTAGGTACTTATCAATGACTGCGCCCATATCATATTATAATATAAAACAATAAATACCTATATGATATTGTATTTTATATTATATTATTATATATATATTTTCTGATCCTGTAATTGATTATGTTGTGAAAGCCGAATATAATAATATGATTGTTTTTGTGCACCATCGCCACTGGCAAATGTTATCGATCGTCTGCACGGTTGTCGTGTAATATAATAATGTAAAATATTTCATTCTATAAAATACCACAACCCAGAGATTATTTTAACGATTTTTAGACATACGAGTTACTCTGATTTGATGCATCCCTACACGTGTCCTCCATCTACGCACAACGATTTTCTCCCACTCGCCACATTTTCCATTATTTTAGAGATAGGTACGCACAATATAATACAATACGAACAATACATGTCCAAACTCACAATGATAGGTATTTACGTAAATATATAAATTATTATGATACTTTGCGCATAAATATTTTCAATTTTTGAATCACGGTTGAATCTGAACAAAAAAATATTACTTGGATGAAAGGTTGTTATAACTTATAGGTACTCACTGTACGTGGACACATTTAAATGTTTTGATGAATTATTCAATTGACGTTTTAACATAAATGTCCACTGCATTTTAGCCTCCAAGTTTTATAATGACACCATAATTATTAATTTAATCAGCCGCGTCAGGTATTTTTTTTTACAATTATCCTCCATACTTGTTGAGTAGGTATTTAAATTTTTTTTTTTTATTTTAAATATATTTTAAATTAAGTATTTCAAGTATAATTGAAACTCTCGTTAGGTATTTGATCTTACATTTAAAAAATAAGATACTAACATAAAAGTTCAAGTATACTGGCTTTTAATTTAAACACTTTGAGTGTTTTTTTCTAACAGATTCATCTGTTATCTTTGTTTACACTCAATTATTTAAACAATATTTCAGTGGTTGTAAAATAAGTATTAATAAAAAATAAAAATAATAACTTACAAACTCCAGAAGAAATCCCGGTCCCGAAGAGCTCTCGTATAGATGATTAAGTAGGTATTTTAAAGTATTTAGATTTTCTTTTAAATTTATTTATAATATATTGTGCTAAAGTACTCACCGGAAAATGCATTAAAATTTCTATAAAAATTTAAAACTTAAAATTTATTTTTATTCGAGTACCTATTTAAAACATCACAGAAGTAATTTTTAACAAATATGCGATATAAAAATTCTCTAGGTAACGTAGAATATTAATTATCTTTCTTACAATGATATTATTATGTTTTTTTTTAGTGACTCTGTGAGTATATATTTTTATGGTCCAGTGTATTGTTACAATTATAATACGTCATAATGGTAAATATATTGTATATTATAGTTGTAATAATGAATAATTTTCGTCAATAATAGATCTATGATTGATGTTGTACCCCTAATCAATACACAAGTTGTTTGCCTCCCTCCAAAATGATAATTTCTGACTTGACTGCACTACAGTTATCGGCATGTATGACGTAAAATAAAAAATTAAAAAATGATTAATTACTCACAAATAAATATTACTTGCTGCAGCTCCACTCTCGAGTAAACAACCGCGTGGTACCTATATACCACTAAAGGTCGCTATGTACCTAATCAATTACAAAACTTTGTATGAAATCCCAACTATGATAACCTCGATAAATAAACACACTTTTGCGTCACATAAAGTATACTTCAGACGAACTGAAATTCTCAGCGCAACGATGCATTTAATTGAATGATTTGTAAAGTATCGTGTGCTTGATTGAGTGTATAGGTACGGTTCATGCTACTTGATTGGGAACGATAAAACGTTGTATCTATACAGGCGTGGATCTATAAATGAAGAAGGTGGGGGAGGGCTAGATAAAAAAATCGTCTATTATCAATCAATCCTATATATTATATCAATAAGCGCAATGTAATGTAGTATAGTATTGCTCCGCCAACCTCTTTATAATTTAAAGTTAATGAACTGAAAATGAAGGTTATATTTGAAATATTTTAAGTACATAATAATTCCTTAGAATTATAGATACTAGTGATAATACTATAAAATTAATGTTGTAGAATGCGTTTAAAATGTTATGTCGATCGTCGTAGTCACTAGACCACTGTATATTGTGTATACAGTGTGATTCGCCAAATATGCTCACCCTAATATTCTTAATAAATAATAGGTAATAAATTTATTCAAATTCTTATAATGATAACCTCAATAAATCATTACACTTTTACGTCACAAAAATAACAAAGAACTTTACAACCGACAAATTCGCGTTAAAACGCAAAGATGCATTAATTAATTGAATGAATTATAAAGTATAGTACTTATATAGTGTGCTCGATCGCGTGAACGATGCGTGCTGTTCGATCGCCAACGGTAAAAGTTATATCTACATAATATATTATAAAGAATATACTTATGCATGTTATAAAATGCGTTTTTAGTAATATGTCAATCGTAACTCGCCGTATACACTAGACCCCTTTATATTGTATAGAAAGGGCGATTCACTAATCACGCTCACCCCCCCCCCCCCCACACTTATTCATTTAATAATCAATTTATTCAAATTATTGGAATTTTTTAACATACTTGAATCATAATTCAAACTCTTGAGATTTTATGTATTACTTAAGGATTGTTTTGTAGCGAATCAAATTTCTGTTTATCAAACGAGAATCCCCCTCTTTACTGGAAAATTATTCAGTGGATAATTTCTTTGAACATTGTATTGTAATTAATTCAAAATTTTAATGAGTTGAAGAGAGCAACTAGTTATAGCAACTAAACGATTAATATGCTGTCTTTATCTGGAATAATGTATATAATAATATTCAATTATTGTGAAATTCGATTTACACAAATAATTGTAGGTATTATAAATTATGTTACGACCGAAAATGATACTTGGCCAAAAATTTATATTGAGCAATGCTTGTTGGGAAATCGTAGTTGTTAATAATTGGAAACGTAACTGTAGGATATACATTTTTACCGCTTGACAAAGTCAATATACCCTTACACTGCTGCAGATATCCAGTCGCTATAAAGGAAATTAAATTTACGATAATTATTTCCTATTAATACGATAGTCAGTTGTAGCGATACTATCAGTAGAATATTCGAGATAAACTTTGATTACAGTTAGGTACTATTAACCGATGGACTTTACGTTATGGCAAAATTTAAGTAAATTTGGAGTCGTGAACATAAATGGTCTGGGAGCCCATAGTGAACAAACACACAGATAATCAGATAAATAGTTAATTTCTATTTTCTATATTATATAGATTAACATAATAAGCGATGTGAAGTGTGAAAGGTAATCTATGATTGTTAAACCTACTTACTTGGTTCTTCTATATTTTCTTAAATTACTGGTTCTCTAAAAGCAATGCGTTCATTAACATTGCATATGCCAAACATATTTTTTTTTGTCTTCTTAACAAATTATATATTTTTTTAACTTTTTTAATAATTGCACTGGATTACAACCGACTTATTGATTTTCCAGTATAAAGCAAACAATCAAATCATTTCTGCAGTGGTCGCAAATTTTCCCCTGACCTTATAAATGTGTAAAACATTATTACTAACTCTATCAACTAAACAACGGTAAATTACATTAACTTTCTGATTTGTTATTTACAAGATTATAAATCACATAAATTATAATATACCTACCTACATTATCGTTAACTATTGGGGGTATTATTAGGAACTCGTAGCGTTTTTCTAAGACTACCGGGCACTGCTTTCAAACTGTACCGGTATATCGTAATTCATCTGTAACTATTCAATCCAATATTGCAAGCCTTTAATTTTATTGTCAAATCACTAACTATAAAAGTGTAAATAAATACGCACAACCAGTGGACGAAATCGACTTTCCATCATGACTGCAAATAGACAAACGTTTAAGACACGCGTATAAACGGAAAATCAGAAAACGCTTTAGGTACGAAATAATGTTTCTTGTAAAAGAGTAGAATAATAATAACGATTATTATATGTGACACGTCGTATTCAAATAGGTACCAAGTACCTACGTATTTCGGCGAGTCGCTTGCCATTTACTTACTGCAGTATCATATCAGGCCTTAAATCTTTTTTTTTGCTGAGGGGATATTGACATTTACCAGCCCACAACCACTCACCATCATTATACATTATGAGCTTTATAAATTAATCATACTATATTACATACAGGTATTTTTGCAATATAAATATATATAATAATTATAATATTACATAAGTATATGACTTCGCAAGCTACTCTATAGGATCCACACATACATTCCACAAAATGTTTTATAATTTTTTTGGATTTGCTCGACTGATCGGATGGATTTCTACGGTTGTAATTCTCAGCTAGGAACTGTATAATAATATGATGCATAAACACTATAAACTATAAATAATTTAAAATGCAGAGACTTTGGGCACGTGCGATGATTATTATTATTTATTGTCACTCCGGTTAAAAGGAAACCAGTACCACATTACACGGAGTACCAACACGTGCAATATTATAGCACGCGTGAAACCAAGGCCAATGCGGCCAGACCACGGGTCCCGAAATAATCGAATTTACGTTTTAAATAGGCAGCTCAGTCTGCACGATCACACCCAAGTGGGTACCACGCGCTGTTCACTAAAGACGAAATCTTAATCATATATCGTCGTCATAGTTGAGTAACCATTGTACCATAAAGTATGTCCGATAACTGTTTGTCCGTGTTTGTATGAACTACGAATAGCTACAAATAAGTGCATCATCTGTAACTGCAACACTGTGATTGTTTATCTGTTATCAGTTATCACTAAGGCTAAAGGCTATATGGACTTATAGAAGTTTTCATGTTGTCTAATATTCGTAGTCAAAAGGAAGCTAGTCTAAAGTTATTTTTTTTTTTTTTGCATATTTCAACCCTGAAGTTGAGATAAACATAAATTAATAGTTTTACTAAAATACAATTTTTCTAATAGATTTATCGTAACTAATCGTAATTAAAATGTTTCAGTTTTTAATGCAAATTTATTTTAAGACTTATAAGAGCATATTTTAGTGATAGTGAATAAATTCATTTTTTAAGGTTATTTATAGGGCGTGAAGTCCTTATTCTTAGTTATAACCTATTACATTTTTTTTTTGTGATGGGTAAAGCGAGTGATAAAAACCAAAAGGCAACACCATAACATTTATCGCTGGGTAACAAATTGGTTATCGCACAACACGCTGCACTACAGCCTCGGTAAATTGGCCATTCGCGAGCACTCGTTATCGACAACCCTGTCCCTTACTCCCATTCCCATACGATTAACCATCTATATGCACAGGTCTATATGCAGACCGATCGAATGTGCTAGTGTGCGTGATAGTACAATACGATTTTTAATATTATAATATTGTTGATTATCTTAACAGTAAAACATCCTCATTATCTGGAAATGTATATTTACGTTATAGAAATATGTTGTTCTCGCAGTCTTAAATCACTAGGTACAAATAACCATAATTTTTGAAGAAAATTATAATATTCCACTTTCTTTCATTATAATTTTTAAGCTTTACTTTTTTGAATAGTAAACATTTTAAATTTCCCTATTTTTCTGAGAATTTTGTAACGACTAAAAGTACATAGAATATTTATGTAATCCATGCTGTAATTGCTGCAGGTGGTTTCAAAAAGTCCGCTTTTGAGTTAAAAAAAAAAATTAAAACTTGGATATTTCATATTACCAAAGTGATTTGGTTGAATTAATGTCATGTCATTTTCTGTAACAAAATATTGACTAACCATAAATTGGTTCATTACTTATGAACGATTCCCGTAGGTGCATTGCGTTATATGCACACGCCCGTTATTATTTATATAATCGCCGTACACGAAACGTTGTAAAAACGTAAACTTATAATAGATAAATGTCGATTTACAACCTACGCTGATATAATATTGTATATTATAATATTACGTTTATCTGCTATATGTACTATAATAGGTACCTACCAATATTATGCGATATTACAATAACAAGAACGAAAACAATATACACGCACGGATAATAGTTTTACACACATATATATGTTATAGATACACGTACTTAGATGTTTACCCGGTCGTAGGTACCTATATACATTATTACGCACACAGTTATATATATCTATACTACGGTTTAGTATTACCTACGATCGCCTATATATGTATACATTATATAGTTAGGTACAAGGTACATATTATAATATGTACAGAATGATATATTCCGTTTGTGCGTCCGTGTGCATGTGTATACACCGTGTTTAATAATAATCACCTACGCGCGGGAACGATAATAATTTATTCACCTGCAGCAGGTACATAGCCATGATCGGTGCGGGGGTTCACCCATCAGCTGTGGAGGGGGAGTACGGATGTCAGCGATAAGATGGGGGAGGGGGTGCTGCGGGGACGGATGGGAGGTGGGACGCCTATTGCAATATTCAACCGACGGGAAACAAGCCAAAACACCAACCTCTTGTGCGGTGCGCATAAATCATGCAAGGAGGTGGCGGCGGCGGCCTCCTATACAACAGTCCGAAAACTACCCCTCCTCCTCTAATACAGTCGTAAATATACCTTTATTTACACACACGCACACGCACACGCACACACATACACACATACACTTGAGTGCCGTATCGGCGGGTCCGGGTTGCCACCGCTGCCACTCGTTTCCCGGCGGAACACCACTTTGGTGGCTGTCGCCGTTCGCGCCCTATCCAGAGAAATTAATTTATCAACGGGAACATCCGCGCGCGCCGAAAAGTTAAAGGGGTGAAAATCCACCGGAGAGTTTGCATTGCACGAGTATTATATATATATATCTATACACAGACACCCCCTATATAGATACTATTTCGTAGGTATAGAGTATAGACAATACTGTTGTGTAGGTATATACTCACACGCGTACATATTAATATCCGTGTAATATACTTATATTATAATATATACGTACATTAGGTGAACGGCTGCTATGAGTATTGGCGAGCCGAGCTCCGGTTCCTCGGGGTGGCATTTCCACGGACTTAATAATATTATTATATAAAATATATGCGCGATAATAACACTACACATACACGAAATTATTTTGTACACTCGAACACACTCGAATATTATATTATAAAGTTTATAGTGTCGCGGTGTGTGTGCGCTCGCGCCCGCGCGTTTAACCCGTCGTGCAGTATATATATATATATATATATGTAGTACGCGATAATGTACGTAAGTTTACCCGCCCGTCCGGACCGGAATGCTTTTGTACACACACACACACACACACACACACACACATATATACTATACCGTAACCGCGGTCGTGGGTCCACTGTGGCCGGACAGAATAACAACGTGGTATATATAACCGTATATAACACGCGTAATACTTGTGTGCACAATCATATTATATATTATTATACACACGCATACATATGGCACCGCGGACGAAATTCGCGCCGTGACCGCGGCAAAGGCGACCGAAACGACTATTATATAATATACAAAACGGCGGCGACCTCCTGCACCCTTGCCCGACTGCAGCACTATACGCCAGATAAACATTATTATTGTTGTTATTATTATAGCACACACACACACACACACACACACACACACACACAGATACGTGTGTATAATAGTTGTAATAATAAAGTCTTTTCAGAGAGAGAGACTGCAGCCGCAGCCGCAACTCGCCGGACCGAACTCTCAAACTATTTGGAAAACTATATAATATAATATAACACAACATACGCCGCGCCGCCACAGCGACGTTGTCACAGGCACTTTGGTGGTCTGCCAGCGCGCAATTCAACTGATTTTTTTTTACTTTCATATTTTCTTTTTTCGTCAGAAGTAGGTACCTGCAAATATATATATGTACTGAACTAATGTACATAAAAAATAACTCTTTACGTTCTAACTCAACATTCGTATATGAACATACGTCGCATACACACACATATATTATGTATTATATAAAATTACTGTGCGATTGAATAAATATTCAATTTAAAATTTTAAAATTGTATTGTATTTCCAATCAATTACACGGCTCGATTAGAGTATTATTACGTCATTACTAATTTTTGGTATTAAAATATAATACAAAAACGTGGGCACCTATTGTATTTCAGTTAATTATAATACGCAATACCTACGAATGTTTGTTCGAATGAGATGAATAAGAGCGAAGCGTCCTACGAAAATCTCTGAAACATGCCATAAAACGATAGCAGACGTATAATTATTATACGCAACCACCACGTCCCTGAAATTTAATTCGAGAATGAAAATATATATAAAACACGATATTTTATTTGCAACAGAATGACAATCGTAAAAACCGTACTGTGAAGACATAATGAACATTATAAATCATCAACTCTAAAACAATATAATAAATATAAAATATTATATTATATCAAACGGAGAAGCGGACTTTAAGCTTTAATGTTTCCCGTTAACTGAAGTTTTCCGTGCTAAATAGTATGGTAGGTACCTACCACCGTAAAATCGAATCAATATCGCCATTATGTCTCGATGGTTCTCAAAAACGTGCTAAACATTTTCACTGAAAGCCCTACTCGTTTTACTATTAATATATCAAAAAAAGTATAACCCGGGAGTTCGAATACGGTACCAGAGATTTTTGGACAGTTTCCAAACTCAACGTATGCGTATAATATTATATAGGGTACGAATAATACCTAAAAATCTTGTACGATATTGTAGTTATATGCGACTACTATAATAATATTATATAAGTCGAGATTGGAAAAAAAACAATCTTCAATCCATTTCGGAATAGGTAAGTACACCAAAAATGATGAAAATGAGAAATCCACTGAAATCCAAAAACGTTTTGTATATTATGATGTTTCACTGGTTCTATGCGAGCATCATTAAATTAAATTAAAATATATCGGTATACCGCATCAAATAGTTTGATGACAAAAAAATGCCACTATTGATATTTTTTCTCTTTAATCTTTGTTCTCTAATAAATGTTAAATTGTTCATTGTTCTATTCTTCTAATTAAATAACCTCTCATTTTTTTAAGTAATAAAACATTTTTTCATTATTTTTATAGTATAAGGATTTCGATGAAACAATATTTTGTATTAACTATTTTTTTTTTTATATATATATATAAAACAAAAAAATTAAAAACAAATTGCGATGTTTGGTCGTAAATCTTTATGATGTGCTGATAATAATGAAATATTTCAATTATAAGTTCCATTTACCACAGTTAATATTTATTAGATAATTCTTTTAGATCATAATAATTAAATTATTTTTTACTCACTTCGATTTTATCAACTTTCACCTTAAGAGTATACATATACCCGCTGTCCAGTAACTTTTTGAAACAAAGTTTTCGAGAAGTTATCTCCACAAAATAGGTAGTACGTACAAATAACATTTTTTGTTTTAATGAAATTAGCTACGATTCGTGTAAGACAGAATCATTTAAAAAGAAAAAGCACCGTAATAAAATTATATATTAACGTCTCCAGAGGAAAAAGTAAAAATTTAATAAACGACTAAACGAAACGATTAGGTTTAACGTTATCAGAATATATTTTAACTTTTTATTTCCTCCGTCTGCACTTGAAATTGTAATATTATGTTAATTGAACACAATTAATGGGTTTATTTATTGTTTCGTAATATATAATATACGTACCTATATATGTTTAGTGTGATAACTCTTCATAGCCGTCCGACGAGCGTTTTACTTTTTTTAATTATTGTAGTTGTTTGAGACATCGCTGTTCGATAAAATGTTATTTAAATGCCGTTTCGAACACAGAAAACTTTTCAACCGATCAAAGTTCACGGCAGTTCAAAAACGCATCTTCTGCAGCCCATTATATGCGTACTCTACATTGAACACGTATAATGCCATTATCTATAAACATATAATACAATATACTATATAGGTAAATGGATATAATAAATCTCTCGTTATCGTGACGTGGCCCGCGTGTCATCGAAATCTCTTGCCGACAAAATAATAATATAATATACGCCATTAGATGAAGCTGTACTCTGACTGTAATATATTATTTAACTGCAACTTGAAAACTACGAAAGAAAACAATTATTATTTCGTATTTTTTTCAACGTTTTGCGTGTTATTAAAGGGTAACAAATAAATAATAACTCTGGAATTAAATTCTGTTTTGTTTTTAGTATTTTTCATTACACTATAATACGCGAATAGTATAAATATAATAATAGTAATAATAATAATAATAATAATAATAATAATACTTTGAATAATATATTATATTCTCGTTCGCTACCACACAATTCAAAATCGTAATTTTAGGTAAAATGTGCCGAGTTAAGGAGGAACGATCGTTTCCTAAACCGTTCGTCCATTTTCGTGTACTAATCAGTTTTTCAGAGTGTTTTGATCCGTTTTTACACTCGTATACAACCGTGCATTGATTTACAAGTCTTCATCCACATTCATCATCATATTATATTACATTGACGTGCTCGCAGTGGCGCACACTCAAAAATAAATAGGAGTAGCATATTGAACCAGTTGCCTCTATATTTGCTAATAGGCTAATGACCATAGCCTATAATTATTCAATGATTTATTTTTTAATATTTTTATACGTCATGTTAGAATTTTAAGATGTAAATATTTTGTGCTACCCACCCACCCACCCATAAAAAAAATCAGGAATAGCAGTTGCTACCCTTAAACCCTCCGATGTACCTAAGCCACTGCGTGCTCGATTAATTTTTGTTTACAAAAAAATAAATATTTCAGCAGAGCAATACATATTTTCCCAAACGCCGTTCAAGTCTATATTCATAATATTATACTACCTGTCAGTGGCACAACCATGGATAGGCCAACGTACTTACTGTTTTTCTTAGTACAGTTTCGTTAATTTTGACGTTTTGATTAAACTTGATTTACCTCAACATAATAATATGTATAAGTGTGTTTTTTTGTTTTTCGACACAATGTAGTGATTTTGCATAGTTTGAAGTACGTCCATAACATATTATTACATAATATATATTATAAATACTACATTTTTCATTTTTGACAACAAAATGCATTTTATGAATTTAAAAAATGAAATAGTGCGTTAATTTTAAATAGTATATAGGAGCCTACTGCCTACATCAAAATAATAATATAGAAACCGAAACTTTAACGGAATTACGAATTCGCTTAATTTTTTTAAGAACCGAAACTATTATTCTAGGATATTCCGAGTAAAAGTTTTTACGGTTCCTACATGTTCTTATATTGACTTTAATTTTTGATAAATCGTGTAATCCAAAAGAAAACAATTAATTTTTTCGACAAGAATGTTGAAAACAAAATTTAAAAAGAGAATATTGGTTAATGAGAAACTACTCATATACAGAATGATTCACCAACTTGCTCACCTATTTTATTAATCCAATATCGGATTGATAAAAATTGTCTTTATCGTACATAACAGTGAAGCAGCCTACTATAACCGCATAAACCACTTTGGAAAATATAATAGCCAATAGGCTCTTCGTTCATAGTATACCGTTTTATATTAGGTATATGGATGTCCTATCCATGTATTATGTATATATTATGTATTATTATCTATGGTTTTCTGCGGGGCAGATAAGAAAACGCGCTCGTTGAATTCCACGCGGCGGCGAAATTCAAACCAAAAAGCGAAACGTTCATTTGTTTTCAAGCAACACGATCATTTCACATATATATAATATTTATACATAATATACACGTGACAAACGAGTATTTCACCAGAGGTTTTCATTTTCTCAGTCGGCGTAGATCGCTGCCGCAGCTCGTCGAAGGGTTAACGCGCGCGCGAGAGTATATGCGCGTATATTATGTATATAAAGAGAGTTTAAATGGATTCAGCGTTTCCACGCACGTGTATATTATATATATGTACCTATAAATTGGATGTATGTATATATATATGTATAATGTATATGTATGTACGTATGTGCAGCCGTTAGGGGTTTTTTGTTTTCGTTCCGCAAAGGAATCTTGCGTGAAAAAAATACACCGACACATGTACCGAAAAAATGCGAACGCTTTATTTAAACCGTTCCGCGGAGAATTATAATATGTAATGCATGTTTATATATATATACCTTCCATGGTGAAGATGAGAATTCGCCGGGTGGTTTTCTGTACAGCGCCGAACGAGTAAATTATTCATCAAATGATTTTACTGCCTCGTCTATAAACATATATACTACTGCTCAACGAACTTGTGAGTTGGTGTGAGTGTGTGTGAAACAGTAAAGTATTACACGTGTATACGTCATAATGTAAGTACAATAATATAAATTGCAGGTACGCCTTTTTTTTCTTTTATCTTTTTCGTTATTGAATGCACCCACCCAGTTCTGGAGGAGGCGTACGACAGCACTACATCATCATATACAGGACAATCACTGTACATAGTATAAAAAACAAACCACACTAAATACATAAGTTGATTTTTGTCATTTTGAAAACAAATAAATATTTTTTATATAGGTACAGACGCCATCGTACAGTATTGTACAATAAATTTGGTGTATATCAATTTTGAACACTATATTTTTAATATTTTCCAATTTTTTTATACCACTGGTAGTCCATTAAACGTACGACACTTCTAATTATTTCAAAAACTATTACGTTATATTTTTAGATTCTGAGTGGAACGATGATTGTATTGATTTTACAATGATGTGTGTTTTTAGATTCTGAGCGAAGCGATGAATGTATTGATTTTACAATGATGTATTTTTTTTTAATTTTTTTTTTTTTGTGTCTGTCATCACCTTTTAGGACAGTAATAATGCTTGGATTTTCTTCAACAGTATCTTTTCTAATAGGAAAATGAATCTAGTTGGCACTTTGGGGGGTCAAAAGTAAAAAGTTCCTGGTAGTTTTCAAAAGCGACGTGAAAAACAAAAGAAAAATGGGAATTTTTGGTTTTTGGTGCAACTCTCTAAAACAAATGACCGTAGGTACATGAAATTTTGACTAAATGTTTATACTGCATATTCTATACGCCATAATATGTTCCAAATATTTTGACTTATTTTGAGCTGCTTACGGACAATTTAAGTTTCCACTGAAAAAATATCAATACAATTTTATTTGTTGGTTAAAAAAGCTTGAAAATGTAATAGAAGGCTCCTAGTATCTTGTTTCAAAGGGAGATGAAAAAAATTAAAAATCCATAGTCACAATTTTTTTTTATAAGCATCTAAAGTTCAAATATTGACAAAATACGTAAAAATAACGAAAATTTGCAAATTATTTTGAGTTAGAAATTTATGAAAAATTTTCTTTTTAAATCTAAGATTTGAAAATGTAATACAAGATTCCTCATAAGTTTGTCTACCTTTATAAAAAAAAAGATGTCTACAAGAAAGTCAAATTAAATTATTATGAGCGTTTGAAATTCATATTTTTGCATTTGATATTCACTCGATTTCTCATGTAACGATTTTCTTATTTTGTTGTAATTAAAAAACGAATGACTATAGATACCTGAAAATTTCACTGAATATTTATATTAATTTCATTTTCTATACACCATACAATTTTGAAAATAGTTTGACTATTTTTTAGCTGTTTACAGACATTGTCAGTTTTAAATTTTTTTAGTTTTTTTTTCTATAAATATCAATACAATTTTATTTGTTGGGTAAAAAAGCGTAAAAACTGAATTCAAGGTTCCTGATATATTGTTACAATAGCAGTTGAAAAATTTTTAAAGCATTTTAAAGGTCGAATTTTGAAAAAATTTATCAAATTTAAAATGTAATAATTATCTTGTGGTTAAATATTTATAAAACGTTCAACTTTTATAGGTAAGGATTGGGAATTAAAAACAAGATTCCACGTAAATAGATTATATAAATTACTTTAGTCACCTTAATATAATCATAATAGGCTGATTGACCGTTTTCGTTCAGAATCGTTTTTCTTATACAATGATATTATTTCATTGAATTCAAAAACACCATCCATTACAGTGACCCACTTGTAACCTATTGTACAGCAGAGCGACACCCACTTACCTACCTTTTTCCATATGGTTTTAAGTCGTTAAAAATATATAAATATTTAATTTTTAGTATCACAATCTTTTTTTAAAATTGTTATTAGTTGTTGTCTTTTGAGTTATATATAATTATAGTTTAGACGATCAGAGTATAGTGCAACAGTGCAGAGGTGCCACAACAAATGCTACTCCTCTACAAATCCACTGTTCTAAACTTTAAAATTGAAATACTGCTAAGTACTTAAAAAATACGGGTCATTTCAAATTTAAAAAAAAAAAACTTTGTGGTTACTTAAAATTATAATATGTAAAATTATTACGTTAAAAAAGTTAGAGTTTTTTGAAATAATGAGAGTGTATACCGTATCAAATGGATCACACCGTAAAAAAAAAATTATAAATAACGAAAATCCCTATTGACTTATTAGTTATTAGTATGCATATACGTATAAACTCTATAGGTATACAGTCTATACATTCTACTATCTACAATATATAGCTTATAAAAACTTTTCGGATAAAATCGTATTTGTTTTGAACGACCGACGAGGCGACGAATAGTTGGCGCATCCAGTGAAATCGTATACCCACCTACCTATATGTACCTACGATTATACCACCTAGCCAGTATGATATATTTATTATGTATAATAATATATAATATGTTATTGCAGTGCGTATGGACATTACATTGTCTCTATGTCCAAGAAAGCATATTATCCCTTTGCGTGCGTATAGCGTGATGTATGTGGCCGACAAAAGGCCAAAGGGCTCCACAATTATATATACAAACGCAAAATGTGTGTTTAGGTATAGGCAAAACGTCGTATGTATATGCACAGGTACCCGCGCGGTAGCTAGTGAATTTTTTATGACTGTTTCCCTTCGTCGCTTAAGAGCACCACGAATAAGACCGCGTGGTTCGACGACGACCCCGTACTAAATATTATAAGCGCGACTCCAAGGGTATTTATATACATATTATGTATACAAATATATATATATATGTACGCACGTCGTAATCGATTTCGACCGCCGCGTGGGTCACGCGTTTCCCGGTTTCCGTCTACCGTGTTATCGTCCATGCGCTGCACAGTGATCGTCTGCGGGAAATGTGAGTGGTTTATATGAGGGGGGGGGGGTAGTTGCGATGGAGGTGTAAGTGGACGGGGTCTCCTTAAAACCATACACAGTGTTAATAAGTACTATATGTATGTATAGAGTACGAGTACCCCGCTATCGTGAGCTGCCAAACAGTCGATCACGAACGATTTAAAAATTGACCCCCCCCCCACATTTATTTTCTATGGAACTATAAATTATATTACATATTAAACTCAATTGTTATTTTGAATCTCAAAGGAACCAAAAAGCAGTTCGAGATATTTAGTTTTATTAAAAAATAAAAACTTATTGTCTATGCGATGAACTACAATATTTAATAAATTCAATTTTTTTTTTAATTCATCATTTACTTTTATATTGCTTCTATCTTCAACGATGTTTTCCAAACTTGATAATGTTGAAAAAGTGCCGTTTTCCATTACCTGCAGTAGTTTCAACAAAATGTCTCAATCCCTTTGCCCTTTAAAGAGTGTTTAGCTTGTTGAATTGAAACTTCGCAGTGACTTCTTTTTCTTTTTGTTGTTCGACTTAACTCTTGCTACCGGTATTTCCGATAGTTCTTGAAAAAATGTCGCCATCTTTCTATGTTTCACACATCGACACATGTGCCTACATTGATGTCCATTTCTATACATATACTAATATACTATATAATATAGTGTGAAAAAATTCTATCGTCCAAGTTATAGTCCAACAAAATTCAATTTTATCTTCAGTTTACGCTTATTATTTTCCATTTCACTGTATCGTATGAACGCGCACAATCTTAATACTTAACAACTTACTGACGTAAAGTACAATGTTCTGTTCTTATTGTAATAAATATATTATATTTTGTGTACCTACTCGAGGAAACGAAAAACGACACATATTAATCGAGTTATCGAGAGTAAAATGCTATCGATTGTAATATAGTAGTTTCAGCGGTATTTCAATTAAATTTGAGATATCAAACCATTCGAAATATAGCAACATTCGACTTAGAAGAATCTACCATACAATACATTTATAGTAGATACAGACATACAGTATTAAGTACAGATAATAGATACATATTTCGGATTAGGCTGTTAGTGTGGAATGGATTTTTCTCACATTAGACTTTTATAAAAGCTGTAGAATACCCAGCTACATATTCTGATGACCATTTATTAATTTAGAGCAGCGTATATATGTTTATCAGTCAATCCCGAATCTGTAATCAATCCGCCAACGACGCTGGGTTCTACGCAAACAACATAATGTTAATTTATTTTGAAATTGAATGACACACGTCACTTATTTTTTTAGAATTAAACATTTTGATTGTATTACTTATCTAAGTATGTTTATTAACTCAGCCTAGCTATTGAGACTTAAAAATAAAAATAAATATTTTTTTTTAAGTGAGTTCCTCAAAGGAAAAATATATTCCCAGTAGATCGTAATCAAAACAAGTTAAACCACCCATAATATACTGTGTGTATGTACGCACAAAGTCGAATTATAAATATATTATACGATCAACTATTGTGATACCACGATAATAATAATTTATACGTCTATGTAATATACGCACGGGCAAAAAAATTATAATTTTATTATTATTACATTAAGAGTGAACAATGTAGTAGTAAACTATATAATATGAAGTTTCGTTCACTGGAAAAAATATGCCCTTCACCAGTGGTGCCGATCTCAATGACTACCTAAGGGGGTAAATTCCCCAGTGCGTTTTTATTGGGAGGGTGGGTGCGTGCGTGTGTGTGTATCCAGTGTGGTTGTGACATCTATATTAATTCGATTAAGCATTTTCATTTTCTATAATTTTTAATGAAAATATATATAAAAAAGAAAGGTTTAAAAACGATTCAGCGCCATGTGCTCTGCGGCGGTCTTTGCGCGATTCGCCATTATTAAGTCAAACAGAATAGTCACTGAGTCGTGATTCACAAACACGCTTAGAATTCGGTACACACAGCAATCTTAGGATTGATGCAACAGCAGGGCACCTGCGCACTTGGACGTCCGACTATTTCAATTTCCCATTTCTGTAGAGATTTTTCGCCATTATGGTACAATATAATATAGTCTGACACAGTGATACTGTCCCGCCATGGCCCGCAAACCTATTTTTCTACGAAAAATTCTACGAATATCGGCGTGACGCAAAACATGTATCGCGGTGGACAGTGCTTGTAAAGGTACATGGAATGATATATGAAGTACCTATGTTATGTCCGAATGTCGACTGTATAATATGTATAGTATAATAACATGCACACGTATTGTTGCGAGGTGATCCGTTCTACAACATAATGCACTAAAATGGTCTAAATTAGTTTTTGTGGTATTGAAAATAGTAATAAATTGTTTTGTGTATAAATAGTTCAAAGTGTGAAGCTACACACCTAGGTACATACCTACTCACAGAAAAAACTAAAAAATTCACTATGCAGAAAAATAATAGGAAAAATTGCAATGTCCTAAAATATAGTTGTCAAACTATATCTGCACTCTGCAGACGTTTGTATTATATTTTTTATTTTTCAAAATCAACATTTTCTACTGAGATTATAACGATGGTATAGTTAGGTAGGTACATTTTATGTATGTATATTATACGATTCGATGTTCACATAATATTGTATTCGTAATATCACTTATCGGTATAATATAACTTATATGAAGATCGTATAAACTTAAATTCTTATAACGGGGTCAACGAACTGTTGTAGCTCTTTTGCCATACATAGGTACATAATATAAATAAACTTTTACGTCGAAAACAGAATAATCGCTGTTTGAGTTTACATAAATTAATTTTATTGTCGTACGTATTTAAATGTACAATTTAAATGAGTTATCTAGCGTGCATATACAGCAGTGCATCTTAAACTCTAAAAGCATAAATTAAAGTGATATTAACATTGGTATAGTTAATGAAAGTTTACGTTTGTGGGATATAACAATATATATTGCTATTTTACATTGTTTCGAGTGCAACTAAAGAGTATTTTTTAATAATATAAAACCATGTTGTCATATAAATATTTTAATACATAATAGGTACGTGGTACATAATACTTTCCTTTAAGTACTTTATTATAATATTTTATAATAAGAAACGACTTAATTAGTACACATTGAAATTGCACTGCATGTGTCAGGCACAATGACACGTTTAGTATCGACTTCAAACAATATTATTATTATCATTATTATTAGGTATTGTTATTATTATTGTACCTTGAGTTTATTGTGCACGATGGCTAAAATACGCAAATGGTTTTCCGGTTTTCTCATATTAAAAGCTCGTACACTGGAAAGCGGGAAATCACGGTGGGCCAACTGTATAATATATCGTTATAGACTTCTTAAAATCGACCGTTGTAAATTAAATAATATACACACAACACCGTAACAACACAAGCAGGGAGTCTCCTACCCACACTTCCACACGGCGAAACTGTTTTCTAGTTACGACCTTGATTACCCCATCATAATTATTATAAACGTAATAATTAATGATTACAAGGCGACGAAACCAGTTGCTGCTGCTGCTATGTATCTCGCGACCGATTTTAAATAGCGACGTCTTATCTCTGAACAACTTCTATGCCAGCTTGTACGCCCGGGTGGTCTGCCCGACTCCACAATGAATGTGTTTATATTATACATGTATTGTTCTGTGTATATAATATATATATATATATATGCCTAAATATTATGTTGTATATAGAATACGACTTAATACAGCGATAGGAACGTGCCCGCCGCCGCCGTTTAACCGCCAAAAACAATAAACTTGGACTGTATTTTCACACGCGCGTGGAATGGCGGCGATCAAGTCAAACGTCGCTAAAATATACGCCTGTATATACGATATTCTACATATTATAAAATATAGGTACCTACGGATATATAATATATATAATTATATTATTACAATAATCGATAGTCGTGGCCATGGGCGAACAATTAGCATTTTGACTGTGTGCAGTCCATTAATGTAGCTTGACAACATTCCTATACCGACGGTACAGATAGATATAATGTTATAAACATTATACATAATATATAATATACACAACTGTCGCTAGAGATAATGATATATTTATACGTGTACTAATGGAAAATAGGAATCATTGAATTGACAGTGTTCGACATTATTACAATTATCGTTTACAATCGAGGTTAACTAAAAATGATCGCAATATCAATATAGTAGGTAATCGAACTTAGGAAAATTGATATCTATAGTGTTCGAGAATATTATTTATTTATTTACCGGTTAAAAACTAACATGAAATTATTACTTTTATGAATAATATTCAAATATGAATTTAGAACAAGTTTATATTTAGTATACTTAAGTACGATTAATAATAAATAACAAAACAAAAATTAAATAAGGACAATGTTTAAAATGTTCTTAACATAAATATTAAAATATTTAATGTAATTAAATTAAAAATTAAAAATTAAAACAAATCAAATGGTACATAATTAGCAATGGACATAATTCTATTTATAGGAGTGGTTAATTCATACTTAGACTTATATCTATTTAGATCTATTTGGTACATAGAATGTATGAATGTACATAGAATGTAACCTACACCTCAATTTATTGAGGAAAAATTAAGTAAAAAAACTCAACAGTTCTGGACTGGTTACAAATCCATTTCGAAGATTACACAAACATTTTAGTTACTTTATTTCCTTACTATTTGGTTAACTCTGAATATTAAATATATCCAACAATAGTTAATAAGAAGAATGCGGCACACGCATTATGTTATGTTTATAAGCCGCGAAACAAAGAAAATTATATTGAGACCAAACAATTTTATTTTATTCTAACTTAGATCTGACTGAGGGCACAAATAGAGTATTTAATATATTATTATTTTTGAAGTCCTCACGACTTCTATCAATGAATTTTAATATTGAAGAAGATTTGTCGATAATCTGTTGATTAAAAGAAAGATTCGATTCGATATTATATTATGTCAACCATAGAAATATGATAATTCTATTTAGAAAAAAACATAATATTCAGTATGTATTATAATATGTTATTTAACATTAATCTATAATTCAAACCAAATCAAAAATATTCATAATGTACAATCCTATTAATAAAACCGAAACATTTTGAAAATCATGCGAAACCGAAACCCCATCTGAATCGGAACTGATATTAGGATGTAATAGCTTGTGTTGGTACATCGGACTCTATTTTTTTTTTAAATATTCTAAATAATTTTTCTGATAAAATACATGCCGCAACAGGAACTCCCGGTGTTATATTTATTTAAAATATATGTGTTATGCGAAATAATATTATATAATATACCTTGTAATAAAGTTTCGTTTAGTTGTAACGTTTTTTTTAGGTATACATACCTAACAATGTTATTTTTCATTTTAAAAGCAACCAGTGAGTATACATTTTTTTATGTACTTCGGTTAAAAACGTTTCACAAACATTAAAGTCAGAGTTATAAATAATGAGCATTGGCCTCTATTTCGCAGTATATAGTGATATAATTAACTTTTTTTTTCTTTAAATAATAACTGAGCGCGCATGTTTATGCAGTTCAACATGAAAAATCGGAAAAACGTCATCCATATCGTTTCTCGCGATCAGTTTTTTTCACTATTATTTTCTTAATTTTTTTTCCAGTAAAAATCAGATTGTGTTTATTCTGCACGTTTACGTGTTCCGCTTACAAGATTTCCCACATAATGTTCAATAATTTATTTAAATTTTTATATTTTTTTCCTTATTATTTATGTAAGGATTAAACATTTATGTGTAGGTACACGCGTTGAGTTTGATTGTCAGGGCAGGGAAGGGGTGAGGGGAGGTTTTATTAATAACTATATAAATACAACCACCATCGAGCATAATATACATAATGTAATATTCCATATAATAACAAGACAAATAATAACAACCCGTTCCTGAAAAGCCGCGAGATATTTTTTTTGTTTTTAAACTTTTTATGCGACAAAAAAATTATTTTAAGACAAACAGCAGCGCATAGACCCACGTTGTATATTTTGTATATTATGCTGCACTGCTGTTTCGTATACTTATTACTATAATAATACCCTGCTCCTAGTTCATTGCACGCGTCGTTTTAACTCTCAAAAATGAAAAAAACACAACGAACCCACAGCGAGCGCATGGGAATTATTAAGCCGACGGCATCGTCTTCGCCGTCGTTTTCTATAGACGGCACGGGGAGATGAAAATAATAATTATTATTGTTATAAACACATAACAAGCGCGACTCATTCGTACGCGAAATGCGTGGAGGCTACGTCAAGAGACTAAAGAGCACGATGGTGGAAGCGAAGAGATCAATTAATCTCGAACCTTTTTGCGTTCATGTCGAGCAGATACCATATGATACCGTGGTTATGTGTGTGCCTGTTTGTGTATGTGTATGTATGTATATACGCGTGTGTGTGGATGTGTGTTTGTGTGTGATACGCGTATCTATATAAATATAATATGTATATGCGTATAATACAATATAATTATATTACAAAGGGACTTGCGGCGTAATTTAAATTTGACAGCCTTCGTCGAACCTCCGCGGCCCAAACGCTCCCACAGCGCACAGAGGACACCGCGATTGTCCTCGCGGTGGGTGAGCTGAGCGGGTGTGTGGGTGTGTATACGATATTTGCGTAGTGCTCCGAGCTCAGTCTATCAAACGGCATCGGCAGCAGACGGATTATCATTATACCATCGTCATTATACGCACTCACTGCTATATTATACGTCGGAGCAACAGCGGCACAGTATCCGGATTTCCACCACCCCGGTGAAATATATATTATAATAATTGCGATATGCCGGCGAGTCACACGCAATCTGTCTTTTGTCTCGCGTAGGACTTTCCGCGATATTCAATCATATATAATAATATTATCGTCCCTCGTCCCGTACTAATCACACACACCCACACGCTCTCATTCCTCGTGTTCACCCTCCTTCCCGTTCTGTCTGCCTCCCCTCGACCATTCCGCTACCACGCATTATATAAAACTCCGGTATTTGAAACAATCGGCAGTTCATAAAGGGATAACGATCGACGACTGCTGCAGATGAACCATCACCTCGTTCGTCGACCGATACGACTGCGAGGAAAAAATCTCCTCGTGATAATGGGTTTAAATTAATCGAGCATATTATGAACGCCACGCCGTTCTATGTACCTATCGTATTTATCGCAAGTCTCGTGATGTCTCTCTGCGTGCAATATATCCCAATATATAAATATATAATAATATACACTTTGCAGTTCCGTGCGTCTTTGATCCCGGATATTTTCCGGGGGAAAAAAACCCAAATTAAATAAACGAGAAAAAAACCTAAACTCGACCCCATTTTGTCATCAACCCTCTTCGCTCATCGTCGTCATCCCTTGGGACCTGCAGGCGAACCCGATCTCACCGGCTTATACATACATACGTTTTCGTTTAGCGATCGCGATGACTCAGTCACCGCTCCATCGTGTTTGTCTTTCGTCTCCTGCAGCCGATAGTCCTCCGCTCGGCATTCCAGCTATATATTATTATTATATATATTAGGGGAGACCGACGGCCCGGCAATAGCCACCCGCAACGACCGTTTGATGTTTTCATCTTAGTGCTATTACATAGATGAAGTGCGACACCGACAACGACCTCCGCCCCGTTTTCTTTTCGATCCTTTTCACAAACACACATTATAAACTTCGCAGTGAACCGACCCTACACGCCCACAATCGATGTACGTCGTTGTCGTGTACGGTATTTAGTATATGTAGGATAATTATATGTTACGTATTATGCACCGGTCGGGCCGCCGCCGTGGCCACCCTTTTTATATACCAACGAGGGTTGGTTTGACACGTCGGGCTCGATTTTTTTCGCGTCTAATTCAGTCAAATGATTTATTCTGACATTATCCTCGTCAAATACACTGCTGCCGCCAGCGTGGCGTGCATCGTGGATAAGAAGAAAAAAGAAATTGTATGCACGTACAAAAATCATGCAACAGCAACAGCCTAAGGGCGGAATTGATCGTGGCTAAGTCTCACAATTACAGCACTGTTCAGCGCACGTGGTTTATCGTGCTAAGAGCGCATAATCGAACGAACCGCCGTTGCAGAAGTGTAAACACGAAAGGGGTTATATACACACACACGTTATATATATATTTGTCTTTACGAATTAATTTATCGTTACGACCGTCCTCCTTGATCGTTCAGTTTCGTATACCTACCTATTTCGCGTATATATAATGCATAGGTCGCAGTGTCGTAACTATAAACATGCGGTGATGGCATGTGTGTACGCACACACACCGAGGACCTCCAAGGTTTAGAATTGTATTACCTAACATAAATAAATACAGAATTTTAAAACGATTGATAATTGTTTTTAGAAAATGGTTAATACTCGCAATACAATATACATCATAATTATTATCATATTACTGTATGTACCTGCAGGGCAAGTACAGTAATAAGTAATAACGTCTTGAGATGACGTGTGAAATGGAAATTACCGAAATAGTATTATAGTTATAAAATATTATTATCTTTACTGCAGCGTGAATGTACTCGTATGATAAAAAAAATATTACTAAAAAGTAATATTTGTCTTTACGAATTAATTTACCACTATGCGACCGTTCTCATTAAAATTCAGTTACCTGCACCTACCTATATCGCATATATATAATGTATAATATAGGTCACAGTGTCGTAACTACGTGATGATGGCATGTATGTCCACCGGAACCCTTGAAGGTATAGAATTGTACATAAATAAATACAGAATTTTAAAACGATTGACAATTTTATTGTTTTAAGAAAATGTTTAATCCTCACAATACGCACTCGCTGTGGTCTGTATATTATTTATACACGTTGTATCTATAACTACATGGTGAATACTGTATACAAATAACGTCTTGAGGTGGGTGAGATAGAAATTACTGATAGTTTTATATAATTATCTTTATCGCGTATAGCGAAAAATTATATAAAAAGTAATAAAAAATAAAACAAATTACTTTAGCTTAATCATAAGCAAGTGGATTTAAGACGAGTAGAAAAAAACTGATTTTACGCGTATTTTAAGATGTTAATACTGTTATTAGTAACTTACTACTTAGTTGGTACAATTATTATTAATTTATATTATAATACCTTATGACTAAAACAAATCGTTAACTAGATGAATTGAAAAAAGTGCATTCTCAAATATGTTTATCGTATAATTCGAAATGGCGGAAGCATATCTGCAATGTATTACCTATTAACTGTTATATATCGTTCAGAGGTTGGGTTTGTATAATACGCATAATTGTTTTAATTTAAAATTATTCGAATTATCTATTCAGTGATTTGAATACGTTTTCATTTGAATCTTTTTTTTAAATCGTTTAAGTTTATGAGAAAAAAATGTCAAATAATTTTCCATAATGACTATACGGATCCATACAAATCGAAGAGGTTTTTCTCTTTTATTCTACCTTTTATTATTTATGCTTGGCGATTATTTAAAAAAATTGTGAATTTCAATTGCACGAATTAGATTAATTATACACACGGTGCCCTAAAATAAATTTTTACAGGGACCAATAATTTATAGTTACGACCACTTGTATAGGTATAATATTAAACTTAATATATTATACATTAATACGCTCTTTTTAAACATATTGTGTATTACACTGTTGTGGCCGATTTCAGCATAATATAATATCAAACATGAGCCACGTGCGTGTCGATGTTGTATTCGAGTGATGATTACTCCGCACGCATAGTATTTAATATTATAAATTTATAACAAAACGTACGAAATAAAAATGTATAAATCATTATGTTATTTTCTCCCCATAATCCGGTTTGATACCTCGGCCATGGGCGGTATTTTTCTTCGGGCAAGTCACGGTGTCCGGAGAACAAGTGCCACCATCCCCCACCCGGGCATGGCAGACACCAACGGGCACCTAAATCAGAAATTCTGCCGAAACAAACACACACGTGTTCCCCCTACCAACAAAAAACCTACAAACAAAAACAAAAAATAGCTATTGGCCTAAGCTGCCGGGCTCAAGCTCAATAAAAAAATAAAAAATATATATATTTATGAGCTTAAAATTTAATAAACCTATTATATTATATTGATTCAATATTTGATTCGATATTTATGAAAAAGCGGTAACCGGTACATTAAAATCTTAAGAAATTTATTAGAACACTTTATTATGAAAAATATTAAAATATATTAAGTCGCCATTTAAAATTCACAATGACAAAGAGTGGTATCTCTCAAGTGAACGAACGTTTCGATAATTTAAAAAATATATGATGTCTTCATGTTGTGTTTATAAAAGCATTTTAATTATAAAAAAAAATTGTTTACAATAAAAAAAAATATTGATTCAGCGTTTATTAGTATAACGGCCTGTCCAGTTCATCTTTGTCATTGGCTGACAGTACCAATACAGTTGGTATTACTCTACATATTATTATTATTATTATTGTTATTATATTAATACAATAGTAATCGGTCGCCGATGGCCAAGATGAAGTGGACGGGTTTTAGGTATCTATACATAACATGTTTGTATATTCAACTGCGTATCAGTTATGATTTGGCAAAATGCTATAAAAATTGTCAAAAGAAATATCTATAGGTAATATTAAGTATTTATAGTTGTACGAAAAACGATTTATCGACAAATCCTCGGGGATAACCTGTAACCGATAATAAACGTCAACAAACACATATGTTTAAATTGTAATATGACATGTGACACGCCAATCTTATATCGCAGTTACAAATTTTCGATATTCAATATGAAACATGACGTATACTATAAATCTGCGTGGTATATAACTGTTGGAGTAACCTTAAACCTTAAATTATATAATGTTCAGCCAGTGTATAATATTATACGCACATGGCTTCAACTTTGCAGTGTGCAGTCACATCACGGATTTTTGCGTTCACGATCTGTAATAATATTTTTCTTTATTGAAACGATGAAAAACCAATGGGGAAAGTCGAAAATTCGATGTGTCCCGCATGTTTGTCCGTGATATACGTGTGTAATTTAATGTCGGATTCGATGTATCGTCATGCGGCCACCATGAGTTCGAACCGTGAAAAATAAATATTATATATTATCCGAAATTTGTGCCAAACACATACGTGGTTTTGAAAAGTTTTAGATTTTTTACATTTGAAAAGCATATATGTTTGTATGCACCAATATAAAATGACATGATATATTATTATATACACCACACATTCGACCTTATGACCGCACGACTACGAGAATAAGCTATATATATATATATATATAATAATAATATATATAAACATAAGTACGTATATATGATATATATACAGGTACCCACTACAGGGCGCGCAGGGCCATCGCCACTTGTTGTTTATTATCATTCATCCCTCTCTCTGTCTGTGTTGGTTCGAATGGAACGGAAAAGGGTGAACGCCCGGACGTACACACACTGACACACTGACACGCACACATGCAATATATATATATATATAATAAAGTATATGACTATATTACTATAACATCCTGTGGCTTACTCGTTGGAAATCCGTGATTATTGTGCGTCGACGTTTTTATATACCGGTAGCAGCACGTAACGCGCTGGAAACGAATAAAACCTTCGTCGATTCGCGTTGTTATATAATATTATTTCGGACGAGATATTAATTTATATGAAAACGGAAAATAATAATAATATATAATGCTATATTATACGAACGACAATAATATAATACGGTGTGATCCGTATAACATATACACTCATTATTTCAGAAAATATTTTATTCACATAATGTTAAGACGTTTCAAAACTAAATTTTTGAAAAATAAAATATTTTTTACTATATTTTAAACATTTTTAATTTCATATTTCGAAGCACAATATTATTATTTAAAGATTAGAAGAGCGGAGTAGTGGACAACTATTTTTCAGGGTAGAACCACAACCACTCAGTTTAATTAAAATTTAAATACTAAAATACTCATAAAATTGGTACTTATCTGAAATTCGATATTTTCGAATTTTTTTATTTTTTTTTTTGGGTACCCCTAATATTTTTTGTATGGACTGTGTTGAATAATTGCGCCCTTGGAACGCAGTTTTTAAATCGTTAGATTGAGCTCCTCTACTTAATTTTTCCCAATTCGAGCACTGAATTTGTATATGTCAAAGTACTCAAACAAATGTTTTGCTTTAGAAAAAGGTATTGATCACGCACGTTGTTAAAATAAATTTTTAAAAATGTTACTATCATTTTTCAAATAATAAGTGTCTTACGTTAAATGGATCACTCGGTTTATAAAATAGACAAATATACAATTTGCGCGACAAATTCAAATTGGAACGTCTACAGCGGCATAGGTACATCTATCGTTTGAAGTTCGACCTTCGACGCATGACCAGCCCTCGTTTTTCTCCACCGATTCTTATCTTAATACTTTGCACATATCTTACTAATTATGCACAAGTATTAAATCAAATTAAATTTTTATAACGGCAATGGGTTTTGAATTGTACGATGGCTATACTTTTAAACGGTTCTTATATCGTATTCCGAAAAAGTGTTAAGTTTCATCATTGTCTACATTTCGATAATAATCAAACAGTCTTTAGTGTTTTAATTATATACTAAACTATATAGGTAACGAGCAACTGCCTTAAATAGACTCTAAAATAAACATTTTTGACGAAAGATAATTAGTCCTGCAATAATTGTAAATATTGTCTTTGGATTTAAGAAGACATGACTTGTATTTATATTTAATAACAGGTAGGCCAATATCGATTGATACTGAAGTCTTATGATTTAAAAAATAATAGTCATTCAAAATTTAGATTGGATGGAAAGAGTGCTACATCTAGACATATCACATATATAGGTAGGTACTAGGTATCCAATCCACTTTTATGCAATATATTATAATGCAACCTAATTGATTTAGAAAAACTATAAATTAGTCAATACATATATTATAAAAACTGTATTTTATACTAACAGTTTAAATATAGATATATATTTAATTCCATTATTTGAGATTGAAATTATCAGGGAATGCTGATAAAAAAAAATTAATTAACCTGCAGCTATATGAACATTTTTAAACTCTGATTGAAATGATAAATGTATTGATTATCCAACGATGTATATTTTTTTGTCTCTGTGTAAATGTACATTATTTAGATAGTAGAAAAAATGCTTTGATTTTCTGAAGATACATGTTAATGAAATTAGATATTTAAAAAGAGAATAACCACTGAAGCGATTCTATTGTAATTTTAAAAAAAATGTTCGAGTATTAAAACGTTTAGATTAATTTTATGTTATAGCATATTTATACCACTAACCAATTCTACAGTAAGCCGGTATTGACTCAAAAGTTAGTAACAATAATATAATATGATATAAATAAAAAATTTCTTTTTCTTTTTATTAATTAACCCGTGGCAACTTATGGGCCATTGAGTGGTTTTTAACGGTGGGGGATGGTTTTCAAGTGGGCACCCGTAGATATCTGCCATGCCTGGGTGGGGGATGATGGGCCCTTTCTCTCCAGACACCGTGACTGCCCGAAAAGAACTGCCGCCCAAGACCGAGATTCGGACTGGTGATTAAAAAATTAATTCAACCGATACACCTATATAATATATTAGTACATACTACAATAGTAAAATAAATTACCACGATGGTAGGTAATATAATTAATATAATGTTACTGTCATAAAATATACTATTAAAAGTATGCAGGCTGACGGCCTTTGCTCAGAATCTTATTCATGTAATAATATATGAAATAATTTATCTTTGAATTAAAATCTAAGTATTTAACACATACATTAATTAGTGGCTCACTCCTCAATCGAGGTATACTCTTGGCACCAGCTACTGTACATTAGAGGGATTCCCTACCCTGTGGTTTATTTTAAAAGTTCAGAATTTTACCAAAAAAAAATTAGCTTTACCTACCTATAATAATGTCTAGTGAATTACAACAGTATCACAGACCGTTCGCAATTGAGTCTGGTAATAACGAAAGTCACCGTCGTGTAACACATAATAATTATAAATGTAACGATGAGACGCAAGCGCGAGATAAACTTTTGCCGTCAAATTCTATATATAATATACATTACTAGTACCTATTTTATATATAACGTGTCCGCGAACCCATTCGAATAGGTTTGTAAACGATAATTGGACGCGATTTCCGGCGGAATTGGAAAAAGTTTCTCGGACAAGAACTCAGGCATATATATAGTTTTTATATACGTTTAGACGTTTAGGTTAGAGGTACGCCATTATAATACGATGGAGGGGACGACGACAGCTGCTGTATAGTTTGTGCGCCGTATATAGTTGTACGTCGCATACGAATTTATATCACTACCTACGCATTACGTATTATGGGCGCGCATATAGTATACACATATAGGTACACGGTTCGAACACGCCGGACATACTTGTTTAACTTCAAACTTGTATTTGTATATATGTGCAGGTATATGCACTGTGTATGGCGCCGACATTGTACGCATCGAAAACGTGTCGGCGATGCGATTTTCTCATTATTTGTTCGCTTTCGTCATTGGCGTAAATACCCAGTTTGGCGTGGCAGTCTGTACTCCGAATACAAAATAATATACAAAATTGTGTCAGTGTTTATCATGTATATACTGACTTATATAATATATTATACTTCTCGGTCTACTCGGACATCGTAGTACCATGTATTATACAAATTATAATAAACATATAGGTACTTACCTAAATACTCAATAACATTATATTATTATTCACACGTGCGCGGTTCGATAATGCCGCAACGGGACAATATGCAAAACTATAGGTAATGTACAGCACCATCGCCCGACGACAAAATATGAATATTATACATCAATACTAAAATGCGTAAAAATATAATATTATTATTGTTATTGTATTATTGTATATTATTGTATAATATTATAATTAAATATACTATACTTTTTTATTATTAAAATAGACAAAAAAAAATAATTACAATAATGAAAAACCAATGTGCTGTAAAGTATTATACAATTATTTTATTCAATAATTTATCAAATGTTTACCTGTGGTGAATTATTTTTGGTGAATTACGCGGGTACATAAATTATAATTTAAACGTTTAATGGATGATAATGACAACGCGAGTAAACGGTATTTTGATGTTATCCATAGTCTATTAAATATTATATTACACTCTACACTGTCTACATAATTGTTTAAAAATAATTATTTATTAGGTACACTTTTTATTTTTTTTAGAACTGACTACGAAATGGCTTGAAATCAAAGAACTTGTTTACACTATTATTAACCATAATATTAATACTCTTAAATCTTTAAAAATATTTTTTTCATTAGATGAATTAATTGTTTGAAACCGTACAACTAATTGTTGAAATCAGTTTTGTTTCAAACTATAAAATTAACTGAGAAAATATTTGATAGTTTTCTAATCGAACGAGAATACATACAAAAATGTGCATATCTGAATAATGTTTGTTCATGCCTCGAGGTATCCAACTTCTTAACAAATGATTAAAACTGTTAATATTACCTACAAAAATCCATAATTTTCAATTCTATTTATTCGGGAAAGTGTTTTTGGAAAAATCCAAGTAGGTACCTATTTATATGCTGCTCATACATAATATATTGTACCTATAATAACTGTTGGAAGCAAATCTCCCCGGATTATTAAATGAGTGTACGTACTCTGTCGGACCGACCGCGACCGTGGCCGAAGTTGCTGTAGTACCTAAACATACAACATGCGAGTATCGGCCGGAAATGAGAAAACTTGCAGAAGTACATATACCACACAAAGTTTAATAACACACTGCGGCACGTTTGTGTATACGGTAACTGCGGTAGGTATTGTATAACAGGGCGCGTATTATCACTGGTACGTCAACCGTGCGAAATGGAGGCGACCGCTGGGAGACTTTATGACTCGACGCCTCCACGTGTGCGTTTATTGTGTGTGTGTGTGTTTTTATTTTTTATTTTGGCGAAATTCCTTTTATTATTGTACGACCTACGTGACAAAAGTAGCCAATAACGTTCACGTCAAGTTTAACGACACATATTGAAATGTAAATGTCAAACGCTCGTTCGCTTCTACTATTATTCTATTCGAATATTATTTTTGGCAGGGTGTTGCTGCTGGGTGCAGTGTCAGCGTGTGTACGAATGCACCAAGTAAATTATGCAGGTGGGTGTGGGTGGTGCAAATTTCGTGTTGTGACCATATTCGCGGGGATGCCGCGAGAGAAAATTATTTACGCATAATCCCCGCACCATAATTGTCACACTCTCGACATCACTATTCACTGCAACAAACCACCCTACGCACCTATACCAAAATACGAATGACATTAGCGCTTGCGTAGAATTATGCATTTTTAGGCCATACGTGTCACAATATATTATATTTTGCATTTTATAATGCATTTTATTGCATTGTACGATATTGCAGACGACCAAAAACAGCACGCGATTAATTGACGACACATAAAATCAAATAATTTATAATATGGACTTTGGGTGGGCTGATCGAAAACACTAATTATTAGTCAATAACTAATTTGTTGAAACACCTAATGATTATCAATAATATCATTATGTATTTAATTTAGGATAACATTTATAATTATTTTATGACTAAGATTTAGATCTAGATCAATATTAATTAAGTTTCAAAATAAAATACTTGTGTGGCTTGGTGTGGCGTGGTCCGTACACTCAACTGCGAAAACTAAGTGTACGTATCAGCTGGTATTACTAGCTCCCAGTTTGGTGAACACCCGAGATTATTAGCGATAAATCCTTGCCACACATACGAAACGTGTTCCAACCACAACCGTTCCTCCTCCTACCAACAAAAACAGCTAATGGCCATAGTTGTCGGGCTTAAGTAGTACAAATTAATAATAAGTCCTCATTTTAGTTTTTCACTTATTCGATATCGTTTCGTCTGATTTCCATAACTTTTAAATTCTTTGAGTTCAGTATGTTCCAATTTCAAACTTGTTAGTAAGAAGGAATATTGACGTCAGAATGCAAAGTTGGGAAGGGAGCAATCGACTCATAACATTCACAAATATTTCGTATGACATTTGCAAAATTTGGAAGTCCATATATTTTCCACCAAACCCATTTTTCAACTTGGCCCACCCAAGTATTGTGGAAGACAATTTGAAATTAGTACCAAACAACATACACGAGAAATGAGTATATGTGTGAAATCTACGAATGATTTATGTATAGTGTATACGTTACACAGTACAACACTGCAGTGTGGAAGTCATAGAATGTAAAGAATATCCTGCAAGAACCGTTTTATATTATTATCAACAAAATTGAACGCTCAACGAGGATATTTTTCTGTTCATGCCGAAAGTACATTTTATTAGACCAATCACAAATGTTGTTGATGAGTTATGATTCGATCGGTGGAACTTTATATACGAGTTGTCATAATTAATTTAATATACAATTTTTGCACACGTTTGGAAATCTAAAACACGCTGCTATTATTTTGGGGCCAAGTAAGAAAATGTGGAAATATTATTTCTAGCTGCTGGTTCGTAGTATATACGTCTTGCGCACTATAATGATAATAATTCTTCGGTGTGTTTGTGTGTATGGTGTGTGTGTTTGTAGTATGAGTGTGAGTAGGTGGGACTTAAGCCACGGAGTTTGCTCCGTTGCATAATCTCGTTTGGAGGTTTGTTGCCACGACGCGCGTATAATTCTCATTTCCGTATTTTGCCCAGCTACCTAATCAAGATGAACACAGCATGTATACTTCGGGGGCTCGAGCATATTTCCCTCGCCTAATCCTCGGGCCCGAGTACCTAAATACCTGAGGCGCCGTATGAACGCCCACCATGATTAGTGTGGATGGTGTGACAACATTGAAATATAAATCAATTCAATATTGTGGAAAAACAAATAAGCTCGTGATAAAATCTGAATACATTAAAAACAGACTTGGAGAATTTTTCAGGGGGGGAGCTTTCTCACTTGGCTACCTACTTACTTTTGGGTTACCGATGAATTAACTATAC
>NC_042494.1:89426073-89432729 GCF_005508785.2 Acyrthosiphon pisum | reverse complement strand
GGGGGGGGGGGGGGGAGGGGTGCTGAACAGATCACATATTTTTTGAGTTATAGCGTCCCCTCCCCTAAATTACAAATTGAATACTCCCAACCAAAGATATATCAAATCGTATGTGTGGCACTCAATATTTATTCGTGTTTAGTTAACCGTGATTAGAGGTAATATCTTCTGCAGTGGTGGATGTTGGAAAAATCGAAAAATATTTCTTTGTTAAATATACGTAGTATACAGTATAATAGTATAGATTATAGCTTGAATATACTTTAAAATCATTCAGAATATTATACCGAGAATGTGCAATATTTTGAGGTAGGTACACATCAACCTACATACGGTGGTCTATCGGCGTGCAGGCACTCAACTCGTCTAAATGCGCTAAACCTATGGAAACTGGAAGATATGTATACGTGTATAATATTACCTATGTGTATAGGATTGTCAACTAGATTTTCAATAACCACGATGACGGATCGAAATACCATTCGTCTGTTGATTTTTTTGGCGTATTACATTCTACCGCAGTTTATTATATTATTATTATATGTGTCTTACATTATAATATATAATATCAGTGAAAGATGGAGGAGTTAATGATTTTTATAACTCAGTTAAGCTGAATTAATACGCATTAATAAAAAAAAAAAAATTAAGAGTTAAAGTCAATTTAATTTTTGATTTAATTGGTTTGGTTAAAAGTTAATAAACAACTTTTTTTTTATTTACAACACTAGCCAACTTAATTTTTTTTTTTTTCATTAAAATAAAAATCAATTTAAACCAAATTTTTATTGACACGAAAACGGAATCGACTGAAACGTAATAAAATAAAATGAAATTGAAAAAATAAATAAACTAACTGGGCCTCTTAAAATAAAAATGTAATTAATTGATTTCACGTTGATTAAAAAACAATTTAGTTAATTTTGTATAGTTAAATCAACGGAAACCCAAAAGTAACTAGGTAGCCAAGTTAGAAAGTTAAAATAAAATTAACTTTTTTACTTGACTCTAACTTGATATATTTGTTCGTTATATGCTCAGCCTCCATTGTCGATAGGTATCATCAGTATTGGGTATTCTTTCGTACGATTAGTATTATATTGTTCAATTACGAAGTCCGCAGATCGCTGTAATTCGTTTGTAATGTAATATTTTGCTATGTATATAATAATAAAATAATGTCGCCGTTTTGTTCACATTTCACCGTTTTCCCGTGTCTTGTCAAAAATGCCATAAAAATGCAAATGATTTCGATCCAAACATTTTGACGCATCAAACGAACGTGTACTACACATAAACCATAAATGTGCATAGGTATACACACACACACACACACACGCAGCACAAAGGATCCGCGCACATAATATAATATATTATTGTGTACAAAACAAAAATATTCACTGCCGAGGGAGATCGTCATGCGAAAGACGTCGCGTATGATACCAAATCACGAACAGCCTGTGGGTGCTTTGTCGACAACTCTAAATTAATTACTGATGAAAACTATGTGTGGTGTACACAAAGAAACCGCGTGCGGCAGAGAACTCGAGTAAGTTTAATCGGATTGACGACGTACCAAATGAAATTGGTATTTGACAATGGTCTGGGAATCATTGCTATATGTTCTATTATTATATATATTCAAACGCAATACACAAACGTCTGCGGTAAAGTTCCATAAAGTTTCTAATATTTTTTAAACGATAGAGCCTCGTGGATTTTAATAATAACAACATTATACAGGGCGCACGTCCGTCGCGGTTTGCGGCAAAAATATGCGTTTTACTCTGACCAATTTTATTCGAAACATCTATACTGAGCTTAATTTATGGATACAAACTTTTTGTTTTTTCGTTATCCGTGTCCAAAATCTGATACTGCTTTGTGGGCGGTGAAAGCGTGTCAGTATAATTATAGAGAAATTATTTTTAGGATCGATCAAGAGTCCCGAAATGTTTAGAAAGAAAATATAAAAACATTTGTTGATACGATCTGACAAAAATGTTTTTATTATTCAACAATAATAATATTTCAAAAATAAATAAAAGTTGTAAAACCTCTTATTTTATAAGTAATAAAAAGCAATGATAATAAAAATATTTACTGATATATTTTTTAAGACAATTATAGTATGAGCATTTATTTAGGGCCATTTATATTTTTAGGGTGTACTTAATATGTGCACACCTGCGACCAAGGTCTGCTCACACCTATGGTATTGACATAGTAATAGTCACTGTATAGCGTGTGTATATTACTATGAGAGCATATTTTATTCTAATTACCTGATATTCACATCTGTCGACTAATCTCTTGGTATTTCCCACTACCTGATTTAGATTCCTCGCAACACTATACAACTATAGAAAATAGGAACACTTCAATGCCTATGGTATTTTTCTTCGAATCAATAGGCGTTCATATTTCGTATCTCGTTTTATACATTATATATTATAATATAATTTTATTATGTATATTTTAATATATTATATGTGCACACTGAATTTGCGAACCGAACGCGACAGATGAAAATTAGGTGTAAATTGATGAAAATTGTCACTTGGTAGTGTCCGGGCAAGCGCGTACAGTTGATAAAACTGAAACGGTGTTAATTGAATTATTTGTATTTCCAATCCATCTCGATGTGCATAGCAGTTATTTTCACTGCAATAAATTATTATTATATTATGATATATATGTATTAATTATAATTGCGTACGGCGTATTTTTTTTAACAGTATGAATTTATTTCAAAATACATAGTTTTTTGGAACATTTTAAACACGGAGTTGAAACATTTTATTTTATTCACCAAGTTCTAAGATTATCAGTAAAACCACACTATAATAGTTAAAATTAATTATATTAATTAAAATACTTGTCGAAAATTATTGATCTGTACCTAAATATCGAATATTGAGTGAACAAACAATAGTTGTTTTTAGTAATACCTACGCATTTTTTAAGGTTTAGGGTTTAGATAATATTATGTAAGCACGAAATGCCAATACACTCAATTATGTTAGTCACCCATGTAATATAATATGTAAGTTAATACTGATCATATTTTTGATTTCATAAAATATTATACAAAAACATAACGTCAGTTTTCACTGTTCAGAGAATCACTCTGTACATTATTATCCCGTGACGACGTAGTTAATCGATTTATTGTTTGTCGTCCGTTGTTGAGGTGTCAATTATTATGGAATGAAAAAAAAACGACTATACGATAGGGGATAAAAGTATTCGTAATATATATATATTATTATATTCTATGGAATCCAGAGGCGTATTTATAAGGACGATACGCGTCTACGAGAGTTGTTTAGCCGTCATGCAGCCGTTTTAAAGTGTAGATTATTTTACCATGACTGGGGAGATGAGCGTTTTCATTTTTCCACCCTTAGTTTCTACGTATAAGTATAATAATTAATAACAAATAAAGGATACAAAGATTTGAAATATTTAATTTATATATTTCATTTTGACCTCGATTATCATTCTTTTTAAGACACATTTAATGTTTGAAACTCTTTAAAATCAAAATTAAAAATCCTATACTTCAAGTAGGTATAATAATATTAAGGATTATTATTTTTTTGATTACTGTCTTTATTTCCGATTTAATTGTTTCGGGAGTTGCCCATTAATAATATTATTTTAATATTATCTTCTCCGCTTATTTAATAATATATTTGCAATTGAATAATAATCCAATTTAAAAAAAAAAAAATTCAAAATAGGTAGAAAATGAATGTAAGGTAATTTCCGTTTTTAATAGGTTTTTAAATCCTTCGATAAACATTTTTTTTTATTTTAGAAAGAAATGGATAGTTATATTTTATGTACTTCAAACAATTATTATTGTATTTATATTTAAATAGTTTTTAAATTGTTGTCAGCATATTATGTTCTAAATGTAAAAAAACTATATTACATAATATTATATGTATTTTTAACATTTTTTTTATGTGAAACATCAAATGCGGTGTATGAGACCAGCAGCTGTTGGTCAGCTGAAACATCTAATGCGCCTTTAAAATAAGGAATATTTTTTTTAAAACATCTGAATAATATTTTGTTTTTGATGATGCTATGTTTATTTCTTTTAATAATCCATCCTTTCAATTTCCATGAAGATTTTCTATACAAAATAATATCGATGTTTCACATCTGCCAGACGTCCTGCGAGCGCTCACTTTTTTCTGTTATCATCAGACAGTGGTTATCTATTCATTACAAAATAATGTCAAAAAAAACAAATCATAATAATAGTATTATAATTAAACAAAGTATAAAATAGCATAATAAAAAAATACTGCGCCTAATGCAATAAACTATGGCCCATCATATTACCATACATTATTATAGCAAAATACACACACATTACGGGCGTGCGTAATAAATAATACGTTATTTTATTTGTTCGCATAGAATCTTTATATCACCGTGGTACGCAATGATAAAATCCTAAGTACGCCTCTTCTGTCGGTTTTTCTGGATGGTTTTCAATACGTGCGCATTTCCAAAATCTTCGATTGAACCGCGAATATATTCGTGGATTTTTGACATTTTATTATTTGAAAAACTGTAACGCACTCGCATTATAACAATATAATAATATTATACCATTTGCGCACACGTATACGCATTTTTATATCTATATGACTATATAGGTACATGCATATACCGTCTCCGTAACGTTATCGAAGTATTTTATTATGTCGTTAAAATTTAGATTTCCCAAAGTATATGGGTAGCAGCATAAGATATATATTCGCGTTAGACACCGCCCCAGCCGTTATAGCCATAATAATAATAATACCATATAATATATGTAGGTACAAATATAAGTATATGCGATATATACATGCGACAATAACCCGACCTAACCCAACGTAAATCTGCATGCCATAGGCACGAATATGAGTGCGAAGGTCAAATGTATTCTTTGCAGAGGGAGGATATTATATAATTGTTATACGTGCATAATCTGGTCCAAATGATGTATTTTCATTTTATTTACCATAGATTATTTGAATTTATAATACATAATATTATCTACGGGATTGGTGGAATAAGAAAACCACTAGATTATATAATGTGTCTTTTAAGTTTGAAAAATGATTCAGTTCGGTCTGGTCGAAAAAAAATTTGTTCAAAACCAGTACTATACCTAATAACTTATACCGCTTATATAATATCGACGTTGGATTTTCACGGGTTTTCAAAGGCATTTCGATGAACGAATAAAAAAGAAAAATATACCTTTTATAAAATACAATCAGTATTCCATTTTCAAACTATGGATGTGCTACATGAAACTTTTTGATCAAAAGTACTGACCTCGAAAAATACCATTAAAAAATTGTAAAACCAATACTTCACTCACCCCGCTAAAATCTCATGTATTTATATACTGGTATATATTTTTTTTATATATGTTTCAACTTTCAAGTTTAATTTATAAAGCTTGACAAATCTAAAATATGAACTCATATTTGTCAACTGTGTTGAGAAAAAATTATTTAGTACACACATATTATTTTATAGTCTGTAAATAAAAAAAATCTTCAACTTACATGTATAGGTTTCGGTAATCGGTTCCACGATTCTTCATATAGTTTCAGTAATAATGGTTATTTTCGGGTCATTTCCGTTCAGCTAGTGGAACGAGGGCAAAGTTAAAATTAGTATTAGGTACTATAAATCCAAACTATAGTTAGATTTCTAAATATTTCTTTAATTTTAAATGTTCTTCTTAAATAATTGGTATTGGTTGTTGTATACAAATATTATAATATCTAAAAATCAAAAAAAATCAAAATTATCCAGCGCAACGTTAGTGGCGCGAAGCTAAGTAAAAAAAAATAGCGGAGTAGCCACTAACGTATAATAACAGGACACCGAGTTTTAACATTGAAAAATCGTCCTAATTTATTTCAATTCTTTGCCAAGCTCTACAGGGCAAACAGCTGAACATATAAAGTAGTATGAGGTATCAATCAATCAGAAATATTGTGTAGGTGGGAATAGAGGAATTCGCTAGCAGATTGGTTAGATAGCTTGTAAGTTATAAGCAAAAATGTTCAAGTACTTTTAAGACTGATTTTGCGTACGGAACAGTGGGAATGGACAAGCGGTGGGTCGGGGAACGAAAATATCGTAAATATCCCCCGACCCGCCGCTTATCAATTCCCTCTACTCTCATCGCGGCGGCGGCGACGACGATGTACTACGACGACGCACGGACGATATTATTACTCTACGGTGACAACTGACAATTTCAAAAACAAACCATTTCGTGACTTGCACTCGACTGTTCGCGACGTGTTTATACTTTTATTATTATATAATATTATATTAATTATGGAAAAAAAAAATTAGCAGGAGGCCAGCAGTTATTAAAGATTATTATTATTATTATTATAGAATATCAGATAATTAACACATCAAGATTAAAAATAGTTGATATCACACCAAAAACACTAACTCCGTGTAAAAAAAGTCAAGTTAAAAAAAAAAAAAAAATTGTAATGATTAAATCTTTAAAAGACATTATACAATATGGAAATTAAGTAAAATTCCATTTTATAATATTACAAATACATATGATGACAAATAAGATCAATTGTAATGTTAAATACTTAGTC
>NC_042494.1:89397562-89426023 GCF_005508785.2 Acyrthosiphon pisum | reverse complement strand
TATATGTAATGTCATAAAATGGAATTGTACTTAATTTCCATATTATATCATGTCTTTTAAAGATTTAATCATTACTAATTTTTTTTTTTTTTTTAACTTAGCTTTTTTTTTACACGGAGTTATAACGAAGTGTTTTTGGTGTGTTAGAGTGAACGTAAAATGGAACCACAGAAGTGTAGCTAAATTGCCTATCAAACACGCCGTGTCACTGTAATAATAATAATAACTGTATTATTGAATAGTATTTAAAAAATAAATTGTACCTATGTCTGTATTGGATTTAAGTAACACCCTGGTAATCTACTATAGAGTGATTTAAAAATAGGTCTTAAATAAATTAAAGAGAAATCAATATTTTAGGATATTTTAAAAACGCTACGTTCTACTTGTATTATATTTAGGGGTCAATTAAGCTCATATTTCAACATGTTGTTAATCCTACAACCCCCCTCCCCTCCAGCTGCCTTGACGTTTAACATAAGCATTTTGTGAAATAGGCATTACTAATTTATATTGTCGTAAAATATTATATACTGAACGTGTTCCGTTTCTCTTGTGTCCCGCAGGTAACATGTTCGAATGCGACTGCAGCCTGCTGTGGATGAACCGATTGGCCGCCGAGATAAACAACGAACAGGTGAAACGTGAGCTGACGACCGCCCAGTGTCAGATGAACGACACAGCCGACAGCGACTTGGCCGATTTGAAAGTGGCGGGCCCGCGGAACGTTTACGGTGGCGACGGTGGGGGCTATGGTGCGAACCAGGTGGACGCCGAGACGACGGCAGACAAAGCGATATCAGTCGGTGGTGGAGGAATGATGGGCGGGGCCGACGGAGGGTTTCCCAAGTCGTTTGACGAACCGCAGGTGGTCGCCATCAGCTCGTTGAACGAGGACACGTGCCCGGGCAAGGAGCAGCCACTCGTGGACGGGGCCCCAGATGCGGCTCAAAATTCGGATCGCGTGCTCTGGGAGTCGACCAAGTCGGCTTCGGCGGCCGGCTCCACTCTCCAAGCGCCACTGGGTCGGTCGGCCCTGCCCGTCCTCGCCCTGGTCTTCGCCATCATCATCCGTTCGCGTCGCTGTTAGGCCAACAACTATACTCCACGTCCTATCGCGCGATCATATTATTATATATTATTATAATAATATAATAAACTTATATAATTACATTTTACAATAAGGTATATGTGTCTGTGTGCATGTGTGAGTGTACGGGGTGGCCAAACGTCAAACACGAAATATGCGTAAGCGATATCGACACGATAAAATACAATAATATATGAAAACAAAAACACTGCGTATGACGTAGGTACCTCGCCTATATAATAATATACCCGTCATCGAGGTTTATAGCCGCGGTTATATTATAGTGACATTTAATAATATTGTACTTTCCTTCGCTATTTTAAATCAAATTTATATACATCGGTGCGGTTTCCAAATCGCTCGACATTTTGCATTATTACCAACTATAGGTACTACGCAATCCACATGTTTGCAGTTATGTCACTGAAAATGCATTTTTCCTATATAAAACATCGACTCCGTTGTTACACACAGCTGCAGAATAATATTATAATGTAAGCACGTACTCACGAAAACAATACAATATTATCATACAGGTAGGTACCGTACACGAATTTATTGTTTATTTTCCTACTCAGCCCGCGTTTTTTACGCACATGATTTGAAAAAAAAAGGCATACCATGTTCTACACCGTTACAGATTGTAACGATTAATTATAATAATATACCTAATATAAACATTTAATATTAAAACTTTATAATTTTATCGACAATTGATAAAATAATAATATTAAGGGATTAACGCAGCCTCGATTTTAATATATTATATAGAATGATTCAAAGAACTTACAGAATGTATAAACATAAAAAAACGGGACGTGCGGCCACCCTGAATATTATATTTAAACATATTATGTAGTTTATATAATATATATTACATAGATTTAGATATAGCTAGATGGCTAAATGTGAGCATTATATATACATAGTAATGACGAAAACCAAAATTACTATTATTATTCATTCGTGTTATCGTAATAATAATATTTTTTCGTCACTAAAATATTATAAAATTGTCTGAAGTTTTTGCATAATACGCATAATTTATTATTAGTATTATTGCAACAGTCAGATTATAATAATATTTTAGTTGTTAATTATTTCTTCCGATCGATATTATTGTATTTAAATTTAATCACGCCCGATAGAATTATTGTGCATAATAATATTAAATGATGAGATTTATGTACCGAAACACAATGTCCAATGACGGTACGATACATTGGTAACGTCAGCGCTTAAACTGTAAATATATATATATATATAGGCACCAAATACGATGAGCGATTTAAATATATAATAATAATAATATAATCTAACGCGTCTATCGGCCGCGGCCGTGGCGGTCGTTTGTAATAATAATATCATTACACGGCCCCGTTAACATAATATAATACTCGATCCGGAAGACGGGTGATAAGAAAAAAAATTGTGTTTTTTTTACGAAACGGAGTTATCATATTTCCCCAGGGTCTGGAACGAAATCGCGTGTTAATATAATATAGTGTGATCGGATAAAAGCTGCTATATTATATTATATATCTCTTGTTATCGGTTTTTTCCCGTCGAAAACCCAAGAATGGACCGCCGTCCGCCGACTGCACTACAATATCCTTGGAGCTTGATGTAAGCGCGACTAAAATATATAATATACGCAACAATAATAATATAATACGAACAAGCGAACACGAAATGAAAATATCACATCATATTAATATACCTATTATACTAATATTTCGATCGGCAAGTGCGCGTTACCACATAATATCATGATGGTCCATATAATTGTAGGCACCTGCAGTGGGGGATTATACTTAGATGAAGGGGGCTGATGATTTTTTATATAGAGGATGCTTGACCAAGATCCCACAAAAGTTCGGTATGCTGATGCCACGCGGGTAAATACCATTTTAGACGACACTTTAACAGCAACCTTCAAATACAAATTAAAATTATTTTAATTCGCGGTCTTACGCATACATACCAATAAAAATTCTAGGAACGAATTTCTTTTTCCCCAAAATGTCGGGGAGAGCTACAGCCCACTCACCACCACTGCGTTAGGTATACGGGATGTGTTGTAGTCGGTATATAAGATCTGACAACGTTTCGAGATGTAACCGGATGTGTACATCCGGAACGTCGGATCACCACGGATGCTCCACCGCCATGTGTGTATCGCTTCGGACGACCATATTATAATAGTAATAATAATATAATAGGTATACAGTTTACTCTACGGTATAGTATTAGTATGTGTAAATATATTATATCGTCGTATATGATATTATTATTACACACATGTGCTCGTATTAAGCTTGAAACTGCAGTCGTCGAGATGTAATATAAGGTATTATATTGTATAATATTATATCGCTGCCGTCTACACGATGTACTACATTGCGTTATGCCGGTATATTCCTCATATAATATCACTATAATACGCGTTTTACTTCTGCAGCTTTTTTCTCACTCTCTCTCTCTCTATCTCTCTCTCTCTCTAACAGCAGATCTGTTGTCAAACGGTGCACTTTCTCGGTTAGATTACTACGGCGATTTTAAGCGTGCATTATATTATTACATTCGTTTGTTCGTCAACGTTAAAAAATTGCGTGCCCAATTCGATAATTGCAATTATGTTCTTCGTGAAACTTTTCGCCTTTTATTAAACTCTTGTTTGTTTTAAAATTAATGTTTAAATGTCCGAAATCATGAAACTTTTATATTATGATGGCGCATGATTACTTAATTCAAAAAAACTAAGGCTCTATGATGTAAAATTAACATAAAAAAAAAAACGTTTATAAATCCATTCCTTCAATGTTAAATAATAAATATACATAAACATATTATTATACGTTGTATTATATACGTGTTGTTTAAAATAAAATAATATTAAATTTAACGTCGTATTTTTTAATTAACTATATATAAATGTACGGTAGAAAGAAACAAATTTGAATTTTAAACATCCATTTTACATGACGTACTAATTATTATATATTAAGAAATTACTATGTTATTTTATTTTTTTTTTAATGTTGTGTTATTATAGAGATTTCTTCTCATTAACTCACAACTATACATAATAATATATACCTAAATAATATCATCTATTGTAATTATGAATAGATAACTGTACTATCGTATTTTAGTCTACCGATATAATATTTTTATGTGTTTAACGCCATTACGCGGACTTATTTGTATATATATTTTTTTCTTCATAATATAGTTGTAATATCAGTTATTTATAAGGTTACATATTATACGTCATATATCGCGTGTAAAACGTATTAATATGTTATATAATGTTTTATTCATTCACCGACCCATAATATTTTATTATTTTGTACTCGTGCATGTGTGTACGAAAAATTAGAACGAAACGGACACGTTGGAATCACTGGAAATTAAAAGTGGAAAATAGAAATGTCTACATATATATCTATATATATTATATATAAGTACACATTAAGTTAGTGTATTAAGTTTCCAAAACACGTAATAACTATTATTAAACCGATCCTACAAACTTAATACCTGTTAAAACCAATCTTCGTTTTGTATCAAATAAAAACCGTATTATATATTATATACATGTTACTTTTCGTGTACGTATTGAATGGTTTTCCTCTAGAAATTTTATCCATAGTCCTCGCTACTTCCGGTTGGAAAACAATCACTTGTCATTATATTATATTTATAGCCCGTTCATTTAATAACAGCAGTGATCGCCGTCGATTTTGAAGAGGAGCCGCCACTGAGTGGTGTTCAATTTAATTATATTATATAAAATATAGGTGAGTACCTACATAATATAATGGGTTTTTATATGATATTATACATTTTTTTTTACCTGTAGTACGTTCGGCAGTGGCCTACGTTTGGGTAAATATTTGTCTGCCAATCATTTCAGACGATTCCAAACCTCTCGTCATTGTATAGTCGTTTCAAGTGGGTGTTATTTGACACGGATAGCTGTAACCTATAATAGTATATATAGGTGCCGTAATAAATATATTGTGAAGGCTGTACAAAAAAAAAAAAAATAGATGCGTAGGTATAATATTATATTATTATATTTTATACCTAAACCTCTCCATTGCTGCAGTGTCGTACCGATATGTTATACACAACTACACAAGGCCAGTTTCTTTTTTCGACCAAGTAGGTACCTATACACTCGTTTTCTGTGAAAATTGTCTGCGTAAAAATATCAACATGTCGTATGTTTGCAAAAAATTCTAAGAACAGATTCATTCAAAGGAAAATTGTCATGGATAAAAAAAAAAATGTTCGATTTGCGCACTCCACACCGCGGTTGTAGTACATAATATAAATTTATGTTACACCAGTTTCTCCCTCCAAAACCACATAATATATTATGTATATATCAAATATTATTATTCATAATTGATAAGAAAACATTACAACTGGAATTTTTTATTTTTAAGGGGCCTCGCTAGTCGCTACTGCCGTCAATTTTAGCTAAAAAGACCTAAAGTATTGACAAAATTAAAGTTAGATAACGTTGTTCAATTTTGATTCTGAAAAAAAATTTTAACTCACCAGAAAATTATCTATAGATGCTATGAAGCACTTTGTAAAAACTAAATTTTATATTATTGTAAACTGTAATTGAAAACTTGAAAATATGAACTTTTTCGAATCAAAGTTAAAATTAATATTAAAAACTGAAAATGTTTCGTACGATATACAGACATTTTTCTACTGAATTTAAATATTTTTTCAGAATCAAAATCACACAACGTTAATTAACTTTAATTTTGTCAAAACAAATGTATGTTTTTGTAAAATTCGTGTAGTGAAATGTATATGGTTATCGAGTTATTGACATGTGCATGCGCGTACGAGAGAGGTTTCCGTGGATACCTGCATTCAATTTCACTCACACTAATAATCATTTCCAACCAACTCATAGATCCCAGGTGGCTATGACAAGATTAGAAATTGCCTAAATGTTGCCCTTAAATAATGCCCGTAGCAAGGTCCCTTAAATAGTAAATTATTTTATACATTATAATTCAACGTCAAAATGGCGTTTCTATAATACAGGACGTTTCAAAAATATTATTCACCCGATTCAGATATACAGCCTAATAAAATCGGAATCATTTTGAAATACTCTGTATATATATATATAACAAGCTGAATCTATGGCTGATGCAATGGATTCATTATTAAAATCGTACTACAGCGTTAGATTAAAAATCATTCGACTTAAATTCTAAGCCACATCTCAGTATAATTGCTTCACCGGCCCTAAAGCGGTAATAGATAAACATAAACGTGTTATGTCTCACAGTTGAAAAATAAAATGTTTACTCGAGGTATTATTAACAAGACATATATTTATTCTTATAAAATAACTTATTCTGATCATAATATCACATGTCAAATTCTTTTACACATTTATTAAGATTATACACAGTAGGTTAGTTACTTATTTTAGGCGTTCACAAACAAGTTGGTAAAACAAAAATATATTGTGCACAAACTATTATATTTAATATTATGTGCTTTATTTAGTGGAAAATGTTGAATGTGCTCAAACCATAAACAGCTCAAATTTGTTTATGATTATTGAAATTAAAATATTAACTAGGTAATAATATCCAAATTGATATACAGCTATAGAGTGATTCATCGAGCATGCTCAGTTCTCACCCCTTTTTTTTCTTCAGTAATGCAATATTAATTAACATCTGATTTTTGGAACTTTTTGATATTTAACTTTAAACTGGAAAACTATTTTAATATTCTAAAAATCAGATTTTGAATAACTGCATTTATTTACGAAGCAAAGGGACCGAGTAAATTCTAGTAATTCAAAATAATCTTCTACAATTATTATTAACATTATAGTAGTACCTAGGTATAAAGTTGAAGAGATCGAGATAAATATGGAAAAAACACGGTACATTCCCAAAAACCTACGATGGCTATAGAACGATAATAATACAATAAAGTACGCCATCGTCTGACTTTTCCGGGCGGCGTCTTTCCCTCGCGCGTTTAAGTCATGCGTAATTCGATTTGCGAGAAAATTCGTCATGCACACAAAATATTATATACATTTATAAATAATATAATAAATATAATATTATATAGTTATATAACCATCGGTGCTGCTTCCGTTTATTGCATACCTAATAATATAGTCTAAGCTCTGAATACGACGTGAAGATTTACACCGCACGACCCTCGCAATATCGTACACGATCGTCGTCGAAGGTACGTATTTTGCTTCACGCACACATACTTGCGTATTAAATTGTATATTTGTATATTATACGCACTGTGCATACCTATAGGTAATAATTTTGCGGACATTTTTATTTATACGGCCAATTACGAAAATTTATATTCGTATTTGGAGAGACAACGCAACTGCAGCACCGCTCATTAAAACGCATACCTACCTATATTAAATTAAGCATGCAGCGTATGTTTTTTTTTATTTATTTGTGCGATATTATACATGTGCCCGCTATTGTTTCTAATATATTATTATATACCCTATAAGAATTTTTTTATGCACATTACATTTAAAAATATATATACAATATAAAATATTGTAATAGAGCCCAATAGTTTTCATAACTCTAACCATTATGCCATTAATCATTTTGATACCGTTCATACGAATTACATGCAGTAATAATAATATTACGAACGAATGAAAATATTATAGTAACTATATTAATCCTCTCCATTTGCCCGTTGACATGGGTAATCGTGCACGAAAACACTAAATAAACTATTCTGATAATCGCACACGGTTTTTTATGTCATCGATTGATCGGATTATTTTTTAGTATTTTTATAACAAATCCACTCCGACGTGAAAACTTCTAATAGGTATGAACACGACGTTTCTATAAGGTTCTTTGAGTTTAATATTTTATCGATTTTGTCACTGCAGTGGCTATTAATTTTCAATATTCGATCGTTTTGCGATTTTAATTCGCGATTCCTTTTTTTAAATTGCACATAATGTATTTCAAAGTATATCTACCGTATAAATAATGATTACTGCAGTTATTTACTCTGATCATGATAAGGCTCGTATATAGAGTTTGTGACGGATCATTGATTTCCCACCACCTTACTTCGGACAGATACGCGATATCGGGAATCTCCCCGTTGCTCGACAATATATTTCGGATTCCAATTTACCATATATAGTATATATATATATATATATATATATACTTAATAATGTATATGCTGTGTGATACTGAAATAAGTGCCAAATAATAAAGTTTTATTTTCCCGACACATAACTACAAGTTACAACAGTTGTTTGACACGTTATATAGATACAGAGTAATTCACTATAAGCATGCTCACCCCTATGTATCCTAGATAATAATGAATTAAATCAAATTTTGATTTTTGAATTTTTAAGCATATAGGCACATTATAAAATACCATTTAAATTTTGTGGAGTGTACTGTGGCGATACAAACTTATTTTTTTAAATGAAAACCAACTTATTTTTACTGTAAATAACAGGGGCGGCTCCAGAGCCTTGGTTAGGGGGGGGGGCAAGTTATAATTTCACAAAATCTTATAACAAACATTTTTACAACACAAATTCAAGTCGTCTATTTTTATTCCATTTACCCAGCAGGTACATCGTATACACCGTCATACCTCTATGGCCCATATAGTCCATATGACAATATTATAATAATTTAATATGCATTTATTTTAACAATATATATTTTTATAAATACCGGCGTTGGGAGGACCGCGGCCCCTAGCCCCCCCCCCCTGGAGCCGCCCCTGGTAAATAATAAATTGTGAACCAGGTGCATTTTTTAATCCAAATCTGAATTCAAACTTATAATTTCCTATGTATTATATTTATAAAATGGTATCTTATTTGAAAAATTATAAAATAGATAAAATATTTAATTTATTGCCTACTTCTAATATCTAAACTCGCATAGTTTTTACAAAATATAAAATTTCGATGCATATTAATATTAATTATTATAATTTTCAAAACGTCATAGTCTTAATATTTTCCAAATCTAATATCATGGACCTATTATTCTTAGTAAATACACAAAGTTAAATAACACTACTGGTTCGAATTTCTATTTGGATATATCAACATTTTCTCACAAATCATTTAATTATTTAAAAAAAAAATAGGAGGTAACATGATTTGTGAATCTCCATGCATTTATATCCAAAGAAAGACTATAAATTATTACAACAGTATTATTACAATATTGTCGTTTATCAGAACGTTATAAGCTACTAAATCTTTAAAAATTAAAATTAAAATATTACAGATAATAACTCTGTTTTATATACCTATTATTACACTGTTTAGCACTACGGTTACCTACATACTTTTATCGATTAACAGTTTAATTTTTGAAATTTCAATTAATATAAAATAAATCGACGACGCAGATAAAGTGTCTGACATTTACGAGACGATGGTAATTGTTTGATGTATTTGCTCTTCTCTAAATTTTAACGATCGAATGGAAATCTCTCAATCCCTGTCGACAACAAAACCTCGACCAATCGAAAAAGCAATGATGGTTTACGTTTTTAGGTCAATTATTATTTATTTATAGATATATATAATATTATACGCGTCCGTTGGTTTTCACGTGGTGGACTTAATGTATTATATTTTCTATCTGAACAAAATAATACGCAGAAACAAAATGCGAGTGAACCATTTATAATAAAAAAAATACTCCGTGCCCCCGTTTAGTACCAACTGAGATAGAGCCAACTTCGTGATATAATACTTAATCTGTATTTCATAATATGATATATTGTATCATTGTGTCTTTAACATCAAAGACTACTCTTCAAAGTACCTACTTACAGAAATGAAAATGTGCTGAAACACGGTCAGTGCTATATCGTCTAACGAAATTCATTAATTAATTATTTGACTTAATAAAGTAACATATTTTATTTGATGATTTGTATATGTTAAGACTATGAAGAGATTGTGTTATTAAATTACTTCAACTGTAGGTACCTATAAGTGATGATATAACCTGATAATAATAGTTTCTTGGTAAATGACATCTAAAATGTGAAATAAACCAATTCTAGAGCATTTTACATACATCAATTAATGTCAACAAGGTTGGCTGATGTCTACCTATATGCCAAGTATTTCAGTTTTCTTACGTTATTATTTTTATTTTTGTTCAAAAAATATATTTTTTTTTGATTTAATATTTTTGTTTGGATTTTGATTTCATGATAAAATGACCATTATTTTAGAGTAAATGATTTCCGTATAAAGCAATGGAAATAACACATTTAGTTAGAAGTTTATAAAATATATACGATAAAATATTATAAAGCACATTATAATATGTGCTACAACAATTTTATAACAAATACAACTTTGACATTAAATCACATAAAATCCTTTTTTTTTTTATCGATATTGCGACTATAATGTTCTAACAATACCCATATTTTTATAGACAAAATATTTTCTGAAATTGTTCGGAAACATTCTTTTATAAATAAAAATAAAACTCTTTACTCGAAAATATCTAATAAAAAAAAACAACTCATTTTCCGTCATCATAGAATATATATTGTATACAATAAAAATGCATCGTACGAATACTGATAAAATAAAAAATTCCACCGGTAAATTTAAGTGAAACACCTAAATATACTAAAAATTATTAAAAAACATAATATATATACATATTGTGTAAGTGCACATAAAAAATGTAAGCTCATTAAATGTGGTGCCCGTGTTAATTATTATTATATTTACAACAGGCTAAATGGGTAAATTAGCTGAAATAATTAAAATAGACTGTACACCTTAAAAATAGTGTAAATGATAAAAAAATACATGTTTTTTTTTACATCATAGAAATGTTAAAACAATGGAAGCATAAATTATTTTCTACACATTACTGTTGTGCCATTACAAGGCAAAATTATTGTACCTGTTATGGAATTTAAATTAAAGGATACTTTTTTTGAGTGATTCGGTTTCAAACATATTTAGAATTTAAGTGCAAACACCTATATGTCTATCGAAATCTTCACACTCTTGTATAATGATAAAAATGTTCATAAGTGTTAGAATGTTGCATTTCAATCTTAAATAATCTTGCTATGATCACCTACAAAAAACATACAGTACTCACTCAAATCCTTTAATCACTCAACTACCATCCAAACAAATTCCAGGTTATCTACCCAAGCGCCTGAAAAGGAACTTTTGTAGGGACCTATTCTCTCCTTAAATCGATTTCCATAGGGTGCCGCCATTGGGTGACTTCCCCCTACCATCATCCACATCAAACCACATCCAATGTACTTATTGTATAACGTGTAAATACAGACTGTAAGTATACATTTTTTGTCCAGTAAAAAAAAAAAAGTGTTATAATGTGCAACAGACAACTATTTTAGATATTTGTTGTTGTGAAATGATATTTCAAATATATTTTAATATCAATAATTTACTATATTTTGCCATTTTATATGAATACAGGATTAACCTTAACATATTGTGAAAAAGTCTTACGTTCATATTCACAAAAAAATTAATGATAATAATATTTATAACTCTATAATATCCTAACAGATCTCTAGAAAACTGAAAATTTAAATTTTTCTCGGATTATTAGTGATATATGCATCTTTTATTTCACAAAAAACATCTTTCATACTAAGTAATAAATAACTTAATTTAAAATAAATATTGACGATTTAAAAAAAAAACCATAATTAAATTAATCTTTATCAAAGCCGTTGATATTTTATTATAATTTTATTTCTTGAATTTAAATTTGAATGTTAACAAGGTAGGTTTCACAATTGTAGGTTCAACATAAGATGTATTCTTGATTAAGTTAACAAACAACGATTGGTTTACTGAAAAAATGTTTTAAATAACTGACTTTAAATCGAAATAAATCAGACATAGTAAAATATATGACATGATGGCTTTTACAATCGATAATATTCTTTCTACAAAAACAAACACTTTTTGTTTTCTGATTCAATTTCTTCGTTTTTGTTTTTTTTTTATAATAATTATATTTTTTAAGTCTGGCACACTCAAGCAAAATAAACAATTAATAAAATATTTATAACTGATTCACATATAGAATGTCGTTTAATTATTTTATTGCACGATCTTTTACGTGAAATTACATTATTTCATTAATATATTATTTATACTATGGTTTAGTTTTTAATTTTTAAAAGATAATATAATATTATATTTATTCATTGCATGACTGCATATCATTAATATTTAATCGTGAATTTTATCTTTTTTTCAATAAAAAAAAATATTTATGTTTTTTATTCAGTGATTGAAAACAACTACCTATTGTATTATTTTGTACTTATAGTTATTAACATCCAATCTCTGATCATTTGTGGATTAACTATATATATAATTATATACAAAAAAAACATTCACCTACATCATACAGCAAAATACACGACCACATCGACATCAAAAGAAATTATTTTTTTCGTTCACTTTGAATCGATTAATTAATATAGATAAACGCGTATTGAGATATTTTTTACAAAAACTACCTACTTTGAACTATTCAAAACGAATTTGTCATAATATTTTGATCAATAACAAGCACAATATAATAATAACTGGTATACTGGTACTATCTCCAATGCTGTAAAGCGAGAACGTGCGCAAATAACTAATTTTCCAAAAGTTTCAATTTCGAAGCCCATATAGGTAATAAAAGTAATTTTTATTTTAGATTTTAGATTCTGAGCGGAATGGTGCAGAAAAATTCTACTCGATTTTGAACTTTGAGGGTGGTTTTGGTTTCTGGTAGAAAATGACATCTAGTTGGTTCCTCTGAGAAGTTAAAAGTGAAAATTCCCGATATTTTTCAAAATAATCGTAAAAACGATAACATTTACACAAAATCAGTTTTTGACGAAATGGTTTTTGTTTTTTTGCTGTAATTTAAAAACGAATAACCTAAATACTTAAAATGATTATATTAGCATTTTCTGAACATGATACAAATTTCAAAACATTTTGACAAACTTGAGCTATTTATAAATGTAATTAATTGTTCTCTTGGTCGATAAGTTTGAAAATTGAATACAAGCTTCCCCATAAGTACTTTAGTGGTCGGGAGTAGTGCGCTAATTGTAGCGACAATACAGTAGCACGCTTCTTTAGCTGTAGCGATTGACATAGCGTCGCTACAATATATTATACAATGTACCAAAATACTATAGCGCGCTAGAAATTTACGGTTAGCGAGCGAAAATTTTCATTATTTTATCGCTACTTCTAACCTATTTAATGATAATTAAAATATTATGATGTACGTTTATTTATTTAATTAAGATGACTAGAGGAGTGTATTTTTGAATTTTATATGTAAAAAAAACAGTATTTTAGATTCTATGTATCATTGAATTCAGATTTAGTACTTCCATCACAATGACCTACACAACGACTAGGTCCACTTGACACTTACACTATACAACGGAGCGTAAGATGTTCTAGATCTATGCTTGCCATCAACTTTTTAAAAAAAATGTTTAGCAGATCAAAATTCTTTGTAATCACTAATGACTAATCCCCTTGCTGTATAAAATCATTTCTCCCAGTGACCGAATGTCTAATCAGTACAAACTACTAATTGGCAATTTTCAATAAAACGTTTATCTGTTTTGTGTTTTGTTACAAAAATACATGAGATACATTGAATAAACCTGCCTTCCGAAATTACAGTAAAATAGTGGTAGAGCATTAACAAATAATGACCAAGTACTCAAGTGAATATCTAAATAAATCAAAAAAAATGTTTAAAAAAATTTAGTGAAAAAGTAGCTCGCTACATTTAAACAATAGCGCACCACATTCAAAAAAAAAGTAGCTTTAGCGATAGCGGGCTACTTTTTTAGGGAGTAGCAGTAGCCTTAGCGTGCTGCAAAAAAACAGTAGCGTTCTGACCACTGCATTAAGTAGTAACAATAGAACCTAAAAATCTAAATAAATATTTTATATTTATATACTTATAGTAGTTAGTCTTATAGCTATATGAAGCTCAAATTTAGTATAAATAGGTACTATAAATATACAAACTAAAGGTAACGATTTCAGTTGTTATGTAGTAATCTAATTTTTTGTGGGGATTTGAAACGTTTACCTATAAATTATAATATTATATTTAATATTCACAATGACATTTTCAAAACATTTAGATTCATTTTATGATATTGCCTATTTATAATTTGTACCAAATCACCAGTAAAATAAATGACTAAATAATTAACAGCAATATTATTAGGTAGGTATATGATAATATAGCCTGACAGATCGTAACAACTCAGAATTGTTTTACGTAGTATGCAATGATTTATCATTGACTTAAAATTTAACTCGCCCATTACAGTAACCTACTCAAGGACGAGGTACACTCTACGCCTACAACTGTACAGCAGAATGGTTATCTATACATTCCCCTTTTTTTTATATTTGTTGTTATCTTGACAACAATTTTTAATTTATGTAATTTATGTTAATGTTTTCATATTCTGTTACCTTTTTGTTATGGAAAAACACTTTTTTATTCAATTCTATTGTAGTATTGTCTAAAACAAATTGTTGATGATTTTATTTATATTTTCTATTGTGATAGCTCTCATAAAAACTAATGAATTAAAAAAGTTTAACTTTTTATTAATTTTGTTGGTGCACAAACACAAAGATTGAACATTTTTTTTTTCTTTTTGTGTGTACAACTTTTAATTGTAATACGGTAACTGCAGGTGAGCGAAACAAGACATATTATTATATAAATAGTATTTTTGACGCAAACGAATTCATGCGTTTAGAAACCACATTTTTTTTCAAGAAAAATAAATTGTTTACTTTTTGATTACTACAATAATACAATTAAAATAATAAAATAATAAAAACAATAATTGATTCGCACACTTATATAATTGTGACTACACGAACTGGAAATTATTTCATGAAACAAAGAACTTTACCCTACGATACCTACTTCATAATTTATTCTACTGACATAAAAACTAACATAAATAATATGTACCTATATGTTAAAAATACACATTATAAAATATAAATACATATTATTTAAAAACCTACTTAATACAGATCGTTTCTAATGCGCAAATTTAAGATATGCACATTAGTAAATTAGTTGTTTTGAAGAATGACTACTGAATGAAGAAAATTGGTATACAAAATTCTTCGAGTAAAGATTAGGGAGGTGTTTTAATTTTATATTTCTTCATTTGAAAGTCCTTACACGCTCACCGTTGTAGTCATCAATCTCCATAATATTAATAACATCTAATATGAAACAGAACCATGTGACATAATAATAGAAACCTGAATTATATATGTATCAAATATATATTTTACATAAATACGACAAGGGCTAGGCCACTGGTATACAGTATACTCAATAATGTTATATAATATTATACACAAGTCAATAGTGACACACAACTATAAAGAGTGCGAGAAAATCAATACACATAAAAAATGTAAAATATTTATTATTTAATAAAGATTAATGCTATTTTTTAGAAATTGCATATTTTAAAATTGTTGAAATATTTTAAGCATTAACAGTATATTATACATTACACATTTTTACTATGACAGTCATGCCTGTAATTCATATTAATTTTTTGTTATTTCTACAAAACGTTCAAGTAAAATATAAAACAAATAAATATTATAATGGTCATTTATTCTTTAAACTAAAAATAAAACTACGATTTAACAGTATTGATTTCAGCTCCTAAACCACATTCGACAATTCCGTATAAAATACAGAATAGGTCGTCGTGTTTTACATTTTTCACAATTAACTTACAAGAGATTTAGGTAATCAGGAAACCACGATACCCCCTATGCCAAACGCAGTAGCCACTAGTAGGCAATGTTTGGCAAGTTCCTTATAAAAAGGAATTCGTTCCGTTCCTCGTTCTTTTTTTAAAAAAAGGAATTCGTTCCGTTCCTTGTTCCTTAAAAAAAAAAGAATTCGTTCCTTTGTCGTTCCTTTGGAAAATGAACGAGTTTCTTTTTTAGTTCCAAATAAAATAAAAATTCTTACTTAATCATTAATGTTTTTTTTTTTTCATATGCATACTTCTTTAGTTTTTAATTCTAATATTATACCTATACAAGTACGTTCATATTTTATAATTCTACTTTGAGGTTTTCTTTAAAATTAAATTGTTGGCCAACGTATATCGATTGTATAACGTCGATAGTCGATAACGATCACTAATTAGCAATATACATTAAACACTTTAACAAAAATATATCTTAATTTCAATTATTTACATACTTATCTGTATAAATTATTGGAACTAGAAAAAGTAACGAACAATTTTGTTATTTTTCCTTGAAAAAAAGAACTAGTTCATTTTCTCGTTCTTTTTTTATAAAAAGGAATTCGTTCCAAGAATCCGTTACTTTTGGAACTCGTTCCTTCCAAACACTGCTAGTAGGTATATAATATTGTGTATATAGGTTTTCATGGTATGAATGTTTTATTCTGACAATGACACACATGGTTAAATATTATACTATTACCAAATACCTACCTCCAAAGTAATTTAATACGAATAATTGTATAGATTTTATACACGAGAAGGTTATTCCCTCAAACTACATTTAATAACTATTTCAAAACAATTTTTTTTGGTGCCCAGTAGTAGTTTTCCATGCAACTATATACGTACAATACATAATATACGAAAATTTATTTGTATGTATTGACAATGTAAGAGCGGTGTATGTGGTGTTAAATTGAAAATATTTTCGAAAGCCGAACATCATCCACGATGACTTGCCCTCTCCAACCGCGACGTGTCAGACGTGGTGTCGAGTGTCCCTGTTATCGATACAAAAACAGTCGGGTGATGATGCCGATTATGGTTGCGGGTCATCGCGATCGTCTGCTGCCAAACTCGGAAACTTTCATGACAGAACAATTTTATATTCCGGTCGATCGTTTAAAATTTCGAGTATCAAATCACTGCAGAAATACGAGCACGCAGGTGTATCTTCGACCAGCGGTCGGACATTTTTCGGACCAAATTCGTAACTAAAATAATTCCGTGGGCCACTGCTTATGAAACTTGTTTTGTTCATTATTATTTAAAGAAGATAAATATCTAAGCATTAATTGTAAATTAACGGTCGGGAAATTTTCATTTTACCACAAATTGGAAATGGAAATGCATTTAATTAAATGGAAATTATTACATTAAATTTGTATTATAGCCTATATAAGGAATATAATAAATACATTTTTAGTACTTACTTATATGGCTATACATGATATATTTACCATTTACCAGCCTGTTTGTAATGTGTTTGGGAATTTTTAGCTCCGATGACGATAGTGTAAGACGGAAAACTCTACTTATTTCAAACCTAGTTTTAATAACTATGACAGATGAAAATGTTTTTTTCACTCAAATATGCAGTTATAGAACATTTAATATAAATGTTCATTACGACTTAATTTAACAATGGGTGTTTACTTTTAACTTTTAATGTAGATGCAAAAATTAGGTATCAATAAAAATATAGCTGGAATTTACCTCTGTGACTAATTTTGGACGATAAATAAATGAAATTTCCTTTTTTGTTCTCAATAAACCACATTACTGTTGGCTCAAAACCATAAGGTATAATCCCAAAATATAAAATTGTTTAAGAGCGCAATTTTAAACTCTAAAATATTTATATTATATTCTTTTATAATGCATTGTTTTTAATGATTGTCAAATCTAAAATTTAACGAAAAATTTATGAATTATTTCTTGGAATTTGGATTTGTTCTAAGCAAAGCTTAACTTAAAAAAAAAACAATAGCTAATATAAACAATTTCAGTCAAGTACCAAAAGTTCTACATGTAGAACCTTTTGGTTGTGAATATATTTTTTTCGCTTAGTTAAAACTTTTTTTGCTCTGAATCAAATGTATGTTTCCCTGGGAACAAAATTATATCGGTATAGCACGATTGCGTACCTACGTTTAATTTTTTTAACAAACAATGGACTTTCAAAATAACCCTAAAAACAACACAATTGCGTACGATTTTCTGTGCAATGTTGCCATTCATTACCATTACCTATACGGCTATACCTATTGTTTGTCAAAAATGTGAATATTAATGAAAACAATTAACTTGTGTCAATTAAGTCAACTTTTGATGTTTTCAATTTGATAATACTTAATATAGGTATTTGTTTTTAATTTTTTGTGTATGAAGGAATGGAAAACCAATAACATACCTTTAACTATTTTCCCGACTCGTCTGTATAATACTGTTTGGACTTGATTTTCAGAATTTATCTGTAAATATTATAAATACAATAAATAGAATAATAATATATATTTTTTAATTATATTGAGTCTATATTTTTACTAATTTTATTTAAATGAAATCTATATTAGAAACGAATTATTACCAATATTTTAACTATAATTTTTTTACACCACCGACATTCAATACTGTCCTAAATTAAATCGACACGCATATTATTATATTGAAATATTTAAGAACACTTATTTGAATTATTAATGAGCACTTATCTCAAAATCTAAATGAAACTTATTGTAAATAACAAGTCCTTTGAAAATTACTTGTTTACTTAGAAATAACCACATGCCGATAAAGATTCGTTTGGATTTAATAGGGAATACAAAATAAAACACTGGTAACTACATAAAAGCCTTTATTTAAACAACTAATTGTACAGATCTGAGTATAATATTTCAGACATTTCAGTGTATAGTGAAGTGTTAGTATACCATCGGAAAAAAGTCTGATGAATTGGTAATAAATTTAAGATTATGATCCGTATAGTTTCTATAGTTGTACAAACAAATAATTTGTTATCAGTTACAAAAAGAAATTGGTCACCTTTAAATTTTAGAAAATTATTTTTTTCCCTTCTCCAGCAATTGATTCAATCGCAGATTTTGGAAAAGTTTATTCTTTAATATTTAGTGTGCCTAATGCCTATATGATTTGTCGTCGTTTATCAAACATGGCATTTATAATTAACCCACGCAATGTTCAATTTCGGTATATTCATTATTCATACTTTTCGCTAGTTCTATTTGAATTATTTTTATAGGCCAGAAATAAATAGACCAGTTTACCTTATAAAACATTTAGAGTGTTGAAGAGGGTTGTTTTATAAAGTCAGTTTGTCATTATGTTAGTGTAATAGTGTAGTATGATTTTTGAGTACATAACCGTTTTTGAATGCCATTTTCCCTTGTTCGCGTGAGCCGCCAATATTTATATAGAGATATATAGTAAAACTAGTGGAATTCGTTTTTTCTCAAAAAATTAACTCTAATTCGTTTTCCATATTGTCAATTTAATAGTAGCTTGTATAGCTTTAATACTAGTATAATGTCTATACTTTCTGAAACTGAATTTTATAACGCACTAAACTTAACGGAGTTTACACTAAACGACATGCGTTTAACGACTAAGGTAACGTTTATAACGTGCAAGTCGCGCAACGATAACAATTTATGATGTACATCAACATCAACGACCGTTATACACAAAAAACTTATGAAATATATTATTATGATAGATATTGAGAATTCCCCATTCTACATTTATTGGTTATGTGTACATTGTACAATGTAAATCGTTATAACAAAGTAAAATTCGTAATATAAATCCGGAAATATCGAACGAAAATCTTAGGTAAAAAATACACATGGCCCTTATCGAGAGTGTATTGTAATTCGTAACCAATAATATGATTTAAAAATATGTTTTATGTAATATTTTTTTATTTGTTAACCAATCTACAATAATATTGTATAATATTATGATTAATAATATATTATACCTATTATTTATCTTCTTCTTCTTATTATTATTATTATTAATGTATGGTTGATATAATGAATATGATATTATGCCTATTTTTTATTTATTATCACTAATTTATATTTTTATCATGTAGATATAACCCACCGTTGGTTACATCTATAATTAACACTATAATTAAGAACGGAAAGGTTGTTTAGATAACTATTAATTATTAAATATTCTGTATTAATAATCTACTTACCCGAATAACAGTTTTCGAGTAGGTACCTACTCCTAATTACGTTCCACAAGTATATAAAAAGAATATAATATTAACTGATATTATACAATTGGCAATGAAATTAAAACTATATAGCTAATATATCTTTGCAAAGTCACAGTATCACGTTTTTTTTTCCGAAACTAAATCAATTAAGTACCTACATGTTTTCTTTGTCTCTAAATAATGTATGTAATAGGATATAATTATTATAATTTATATATTATATACAAGAAACAGGCATGTGTCCACAGTTCAACTGCTGATCATTATTTTACTAAATAAAAATGATTTTACATTAAAAAAATATAAAGACAATGTTTGATAAAATACAAAATTAATAATTTTAAAAACAAAAGGAAGAAGGGTTGGTATTGGCATTAGTCATAAGTGATTCTTTTAGATGTATTAAGTTCGTAATATTAAAAATGCGAAAAGGAAGTGAAAAAATATCAAAATTGAATTAGGAAATTATAGTATTATAGCTACATTATAATACATGTTGTTATGTTGTGAAAATGTCCTTAACTATATTAATATGCTGCTTGGTACGGGTATAAGTGACGATGTTAAGCGAGCTGTCAGGTGATAGAAGCTACGTAAGCTACGTAGCTACGAATAACATTGAGGAATGTATGTTACTCTGTTAAAAACTATTATATATATCCATATAGTGAAATTTATTAAAAGTAATGCGTGCTTTATTGATTTTGGAAAATATTAAACAAGATCAGATATAATAATTGGATAGGTTTTTTTTTAATGTTGTTGTTAAATAAAGTTGACAGTTGTTAAAAGTTATACGCGTATACGAGTGTTTTGAAGATTTACCCGAATTAGCTTACCAATCTCAACAGCGTCAGTAAATACAAATTGTTTCCGTTTGGAAAGTACCTACATAATAAAACAAAGTTTTATGGATTTAGGTGGTACGAATAATATTTGTGGAGGGTAGAACAATAAATTTAAAACGTAAGTCAAAACAGGACATCCTAATAATATTTATGTTTTTATAGAAGCATTGCAAAATGAGTAATGCAAAGGTAACCACACAAAAGTGAAACAATAAATAACCAAAGTAAATTAAAAATTAACTAACCTACTCGTATATAATAATTTTGTTTCGTGCAACCTATGTAGTACAGTTACCTAATATATAATGGAGAAATTTGAATGTTGTAAAAGCCGTTATAGTTTTATAAATAATAACACTGAATTTTAAATATTTATCTGAAAAAAGTGTAATTTTTTTAATTATTAGGTTTGATATAATAATATAAGGCGTAATGAGTGGGTAAAAATGTCGGATTGTCTCAAAACATAAACATTTCTAAAATGTCATAAGTATTTTGAAACACGCATAGAGATTATAACCTCGACAATAAATTCTTGAAACATTCGATTTTAAAATAGGAGTATAATATTTTTCCGATGCATATTTATGATTTGAGTGTTCAACGACAACAACGACCATACATAATCAATACGTATAATACAGTGGAGGTCCAGTGGAGCGCACGGAACTATGAATGTTAAAGGGGAGGTGTCGTAAACAGGGAAAAAAGTAGATTGTGGTTAGTGTCTCTCCCTTCTGGTATCACTTATCAGCATAATTATCACAGCACAAATTATATCCAATGAGAAATTTTGTTTTCAACCGGCATGTATAAACTGTACATATAACGTATATTGATGAACCGCGTAGGTCCAAAGTGTCTATGGAATAGAAAAATGGACTAGGGGGGGGATATAATATTCCCCACAATTACCTGAGTATACGCCACTGAGTATGCAACCAGTCTCATAATCTATGGCCGATTGCAACGGAAGGCATTAACATAAATCCCCACGACCTGCGTTATTCATAAAAACGTATTAGGAGCTGTTTAGTAGCAGTGGACCGAATATGATTTGATGTTTTGATCTGAACGAAAACACTATAAAATATATTAATAATCGTCAAGTGGTCGTCCGCCTTTTCAAAAATTTTTTAACAGTTTCGCAGTCGAACAGTGAACATTCTTGTCCTCATCATAACTTGATATAAACTCTAGAGTTAACTCGAAAATTATTTGAATTAGGATCCCGCAAAGAAGCTCGCATTATAATAATATACATAAAAGTATATTGAGTACAAACATCGTGATTCGTTAAACATCGATCTGTTATTATTTTAAAAATTATTTGATTTAAAAAAAAATTAGTTAAAAAAACAATATCTTTTAAAATACAAAGCATTTTTAATTATTTTCATCTAATATATTTTATCTACCGTGTTATATTTTGAATATTACATTATGATTATTAGTACCTTTTTGATCTTTAGTTTTGAAAGTTGTTATATTAATGTTATATGGTTCAATGTACCTACATCAGTGCTAGGGTGCGGGTTGGGGACTCCTGAGTCCTGGGAATTCCGAGATCGTTCACAGTAGTACAAAAAAATTAAATATAATTGTATATATATTTTAATAATACTTATTTTATAATTTTAAGTAATATATAATGATATTATTCACATATTTTAATGCAGAAATCTATCTACGCCGAAATAAATATTTGTCAGTAAATAAAGTAAATATGAGTCGTACTGATCTTCAATAATTTTACGATAATTGTTTAACAGAATTTTTATTTTACAACATTGAGTGTTTAATTTATATGATAAGCATTAAGCAGTTACCTATATTTTAACTCTAGACGGTGAAACCGGCCCTTAGTCCTTATGGAGCCTTAATATTATATAAGAGATTGGTCAACTCTATGAATATTTTCTATTGGCTGGCTGTTATCATTGGTAATTGTCTCCATTAATTGTCTAGAATTGTTAATTTACCAATATTAAATGCAATAATTGTCAATTATTTTTACACGACAATTTAATTTTAAAAAGGTAGGAATAACTATTAAAATTAACGTTATTATTTATTGTTTACATGGATTTTTTTCATGATTATATAATACCCATATTCATATTTTGTATTACAGACCACAGTTATGTATTATAAATTAAGATATACCTACCTAGTTAGTTGGGCCATGGGCACATCATAGTAGTATATTATTATAATTTATTATTTTAAATGTTTATATTCAGTAAGAGTATTTCCTTTATATTTTATAAATTGGCTGGTATAATATATTATTTACTTCTTTATGCAGATTAGATTTTAAAAAACCGCTGGATTTTTTTGGACAAAACATGCCTGCTATTTACTCGGATGATCACTCTCTTCGCTCGTTTGGAAGAATTAGCCCCAACTCGTAGTACAACAATGTGTCACTGTGTAATCACAGAATAACTGTTATCAATCACATATTTAATACGGAATCCAGGGATCCTTAGATCATCCTCACATTCTAGATATTTTTTTGTGGTCCATTGACCCTTGTGAGATGCGCGAAAAACCCATGTCAATTTTCATTTATCTTTTTTTAAAAATGTATTATTCCAAAATTGCATATTATATATTTTTTTAAGGAAATTTTGTTCTGGATAAAAATTCAGAATTCTAATTTGATAAGAATGAACAATTTTTTTGCAATTTATGGTATTGCATTCACGTAGTGCCCGCAGCTACTTCTATAGAATGATCTAAAATTTGATAGCACTGCAGCACGAAGTCACCCACTGAAAATTCAGTTGATCTAAATTCATCCGACATAACTCCTCTATCAATTACAATCCTTAATAGATAATTATTAACGGATAGTGGATACCATTACCTATATCATTATAAAATGGGTTTTTGCCATGTGCCTTTTTTTCGTGTAGATATAAGTATTTTTAGCTTCATAGTTAATATCAACTAATACTTTCAGTATTGTGACATAACTTCAAAATGATTTCAGTTTATACTTTATACAATTAATAATTTTAAACAAATAAGATGATATTAAGGTATGCAAATTATTTTATTAAAAATTATGATTGTCTTAAAAATAAAATTGTTTGTTTTGAATTAGGTACCTACTTATTACTTGATAACGCACTTAGTTTTTGTTTAGCAATCTAACTTAATATTTAATAATTTTTTATTAGTTGTAGGTACTCATGGACATTACGAACGTATTATAATAATGTGCAATGTTCATAGTTGTACATTACCTATATACTTTGTTATTAGTTTAATACTTGTATGAGTAGGTACCTACTAGATAGGTACCTATGTTAATTTTCTTTCTAAATAGAACATAGATCCTTACAAATGTTATGCTCACTTGAACACATTGACATGATACACGTGTACACGATGTATTTACTATGTATGAACATTGTATTTGAAATTTGAATGAGTTTTGGAGCTAGGTTAGAACATTCAACTTGGATTTAACTTTGTAAAAGTTTACATATAGCTATATGCTACATATAGCTATATGTACCTATAGGTACCTAGGTACCTAATATGGCCTTTAAAAGTTTTACTCTGGACCCCCATCTCTATAAATTAGTCCCTAACTGTTATTTTGTGGTATGTAGGTATTTATGATTTATCTTATTATACACTATAACTGATAGTATTTTGTACTCTATATAGCCTTAGGCCCGAAACGAGCTTCCTCATTGACTATCATATTTGAATATTTCATAATAATTGATTAGGTATAGGTAATAGCCGTGCAGGTATTACAAGTTACAACAAGTTCAGAGCAAAAAATAACAGAATTGACTATAGCTAGTATTAATCTAAAGCGCAGGTTCGCGCGTATTCACTAACCTAAACCGTTAAAAACGCTTAGTTTTATAGGTATAATATGGTACAACTTTGTGTAAAAATATATTAGATTCAATGGTTTTATAGTGTATTTATACGGCTAACTATAAACGCATTCCATTGGACTGACAAGTAACGTAAACATTTCTGATGTAGAGTATCCAGTATTACGCAGACACGTATATATAGTATCAAAAGTAGCCAGTAGGACGTAGGTATCTATATTTATATAATATAATATAAATATAATATCAATAGTATATTTACCTACCTATATATTATATTATAATATATAAGACAATTCACAAAGCATTCTTATCTCCGTTTTTTTTTTATTAATGAATATTTTATTCAGATTCTAATTTTTAGAATTTTTAAACATACTTAAACTTCATATTTTAAAATTATTAAAATTTTTTGTACTGATTCAGGAATGCCCTGATGTAACGATACAAACTTCTATTTTTCATTTGAGAACCCCCTCTTTTACACTTTACATAATATTTAAGTCATTGAATGAGTGGCGCCATCGATGTATTACTGTACCAATTATAATATATTTTGTCAGTTCAACGCGAATACGTAATGACTGAAATATATAACAGATAGCAACACAGTAATACACAAACTTTTAATATTATACACAAATGTCAAATAGGTACTTCACTATATTTTGTTTTCGTTAGAGCTTTTGAAAATATATTATAACCTACTGACCCCGTGTGACCATGCACTTCATTGCCCGTTAAAAATGCTAACTCAATATGATTCAAACTTTGTTCAATTCATTATTTTTAATATACGGTGTAAGTGTAATGGTGTTCAAAACTTAAAAATTCTCTATATACTATTATGTATTTCTCATGTAATGTGATGACAACTATTTACAAGCAAAAAAAAAATCTTCAATTTCTATCGATCATCATGAATCTTAAAATACTTGTACAAGCACGTCTTCCTGAAAATTCTTTCTTAGGGCACACTTACATCATTGTTCTATGCTTACATGGTACATGCAAATTTCAAGTCTCAAGCTATCATTGTTTAGGCTCTACGACTACTTTGATCAGTCGGCATAATATTATGTCAGTCAAGACAAGTGCGATTATATAGCCATCCCACCCGGCATGGTCCAAAAAGGGGCCTGTGAGACTCGATTATGATTGTGCAAGCAGAATATTATTATCAGATACATACCTACGTAAGTGTATGTTTATTAATTTCCATCTCTAAAGTTGCAAAGTCATACCACGGTTGTCGCTTTACTTGATTCAACCTACGGCGGATTGGATATAATGTGCCATCGCTCGTCCGGTGGTTTTTGATGAAACTGTAAACTGTATCTTCGCCCGGGGAAAAAAATGATCAATTAATACAAAATACGGCTTTATATTGGTATATCTATCGATTTTTGGTTGTATAGCTCTTGGTATATTTCCGAACGTGGTTCAAACTACTCTCTAAACTTTCATAGGAACTCTAAGAACAATCTCTGAAATGTTTCTTAATTAATATTAGTAGTGGTTTTCGAGTGTACAGACAACATATATAATATTATAGAATAGTCATTTTATAAAATAAAAGCTCTCGTATTAATTATTTTAAGATATAATTTGTTTATTGGAGACCATAATAATCACGAGTTCACGAAAATTTGATGCCTGCTTTTAACTCATCTAGGAACCTAAATAATCAATGGCCACCATTTATAAAAAAAAAAAATTAATTTCTGCTAACTATTAAAATTTACAATTATAATCCGTGGTAACCAATGGCAACTATTTATGAATAAAAAAAATTTCCAATTTCCATTGTGGATCTCAAAATCCTTGTTTGAGAACCTTTTTAAAATGCGAATTTCGTAAAATCTCTTCTTACTGACTATTGCACATCTAGAACATTAGACTATTAGAGGAACCACTATTTCAAATTTAAAGTTCGTACATTTTGTAGTTTTTGAGATGTAGCGATGAGTGAATAAGTGAGTATATAAATTATTAATTTATAATTTTCAAAAGTAAGTAGATAGGAGTCTTAGCCAAGGACTGAAGGGCCTCAAGTGAACTGCCCGTACTAATCATTGCCACAATGCTTCATTAATGAGCGCATGTAAACTCCGCCACAAGAACCTTTTTTTAGTGTAAGCTCCGCCAGGAAAATAAAACAGGTAAAATTGGGTTCATGTAAACTCCGCCAGTGACAAAAATTGGGTAAAATTGAGTTCATGTAAACTCCGCCAGTGAAAAAAATGAAGTAACAGTATACACTATACAATTAATATAATAAGCAGATTATTATTAAACAAAAAAATCATAATTTTATAGTAATTATTATCCTTATTAATTAAGTACATGTATACCAAAGTATATAAAAAACTTAAAAATAAAAATAATAAATGTTCGAACAAATCATACAAATTGCAATGGCCAGTATGATGTTAAAAAATAATGATAGACAATTGTGATAACTAATAATCAAAAAATAATATGTAGATATATTATTATGACATAATATGTTATAATAGTTACTTATAATATTTTGAACTGTAAACTAAAATATGAGATACAATTAATAGATATTCAAACCATTAAGTCAAATATAAATCAACTATTATAATTATTTAGTATTTATAGCTTTTTCTAACACAATAATTTCATTTTCATTTTGAATTTTTGAGTTTTCTTACTAGAAAAATATAATTTAGTTTTATATAAGGAAGGCCTAATTAATACTGGCGGAGTTTTCATATACCCATTACAGGTAAGAAAATAAAACTGGCGGAGTTTACATTAAACCTTTTCATTACCTTTTTATCTAACCGGTATTCTGACGGAGTTTACAATCGCCCTAATTAATGTATCAGTATTATAAAAGTATGGTTACATACCTAACATTTATAATTCGTTTATTTTTTTTTTATTAAAATCAGTAGGTATCTTAACAAAACGACTAGGTACTACACTTCTAATTAACTTTCACAAAACACTGTTTCTAATATTTATAGTTGTTTCTATAGTTTGTCCATATCGCATGCAATAATAAATACTTAAATCCAGGAGGTAGGTACATTTGGTACATATGTATTATACAATATTACAATGTCATAGACTTTCATTACCTCAACCCAAGGGCGCCCATATGGGGGGGGGGGGGAAAGGGAGCTCTTTTTACTTAACCACCGTTACTTGTGCCATCTGGGACGGATACCGCGGTACTATACACAGTGGAGAGTATGATACCATGTAAGAAATTATACATAATAATATAATATATTGTAGACAGTGTCGATTGGGCTTCGACTGTTAGCAGATTGTCGCCCAGGAACGCACATCCACACAAAATATTATACGTACACCGAAATCCCATTATGTACGTCTATAACGCGTAAATCCAATTATTCCAGTGGCCACCCCTCTCGATAGAGGATTCTATAATTAAAACACCCCGCGCCTAAACTCGTGGCAGCGCCCACATACCGACTG
>NC_042494.1:89371477-89397417 GCF_005508785.2 Acyrthosiphon pisum | reverse complement strand
TCGAAACACTCCTTCTGGAAGAAATTTTGTATACAGGATATAAAAAATAAAAATAAAAAAAAAAATAAAAAATAAACACCATTGTAAAAACAATAGCTCCCTCGCTCCGCTCAGAATCTAATATGGTTTAAATATGTTGAAACTTGTTGGCCAAGGTTTTGATGGTTGTTCAACCATGAGTGGTAAAGTAAATGGTGTACAGACAATTATACGAAAAATATATCCAACTGCTTGTTATATTCATTGTGCTTCACATAAGCTTAATTTAGTAGTTAACAATCAAAATTCAATTCCTGAAATCAGAAATACTATTGGTACTGTAAAAGAAATAATTAAGTTTTTTAGAGAGAGTATTTTGAGAAGAAAACTTATTCCAAATATTTCATTATTTTGTGAGACACGTTGGTCAGAAAAGTACAAATGTATACGGCTATTTGATAAAAATTTCATTGAAATTAAAACTGTTCTTGAAAAGTTATCTATTAGTTCAGAAGCAAATACTGTTACAAGAAATCGTGCATTCCAACTTTCATCAGCCACATCAAATTGTACATTTTTATTTGAAAACTAATGTTTTAATAAATTTAATATAATTAATGTTTTATGACGTGTTGAATCTATATTATTAATTAAATAGAAATTCAATAAAATACTTTTATGGTTAATTGGTTAAAAATTTGTTTTATAAATGGATTGATAAATTAAAATTTTGTCCCCCCCTTTTGAATTTTCCTATGGGCGCCCTTGCCTCAACCTTATAGTGTTGCCTTATTACAAGTGTACAAACTTTGCTAAATATATATATTTTTAATATAAGCTCATAAATCATAATGGCCATACAACTATACTAGATTTTATTTAAGCCAGATACATTCAAATATGTATTACTACATGTCTAGATCAACATAGATAATGTGATAATTTTGTTAAATATTTTTTATTATTATTATTATTATTATTAATATTGAATGTGGGAGCATCCTTTTACAATGAAGTTTATCGAATATAAAATAAGTTCAGGTACATACTTAAATGTCATACTTATAAAACATTTACATAGTGTTACATAGGATTTGTTCGGTTAGACTTGAATTGTTAATTTTATTGAGTGTAGTTTAATGTTAGTCATCATACACATAATATAAACGGTATAAAATATATAACTATACATATTTATGATTTATATATTAATAGATGAATTTACCAGTTCTTGAACTCTGTTAAATGTAAGCTTCAAAATGTTTTGACACAGTTAGGGCCCATATTACAATAGTAAAACTAAGGTTAAACTGCAGAATTTAGTCAGCAAAATCAGTGGGTTAAGCGTAACCAAGGTTTAAACTATGATTGTAAAACGGGACTTTAGTTTCAGTGGTTTTCACAAAGATTAAATACAGGTTTAAAATGTTCAATCATAAAAACTATTTTGTTTTCAACGAAAATAACCATGTTACAATCAACGCTAACAGAATATAAAAAAAAAAAAAAAAATGATACCTAGTCTTTTGTGAGTCTACTGAATTCAACAATTATGTGTTGAAAAGTAAAAAGTAAGGAATAAAAAGTGGAAACCGCGACACTACGGTTCTTGTTGAATCTATTGCAAACATTTTATGAAAATCGGTCAAAAACTGTGGATTTACATAACGGTTATTCGTTTTAGGCATTTGATTTTAAATAGTACCTAGTTATATTTATTAATTATACCTGTATCATTCTGCCTGGATTATAATTAATCTTCTTTCTACCTTTTTCTGTATAATAAATCCATTATCATGAATATCGGTATTCGCCTTTATGTGTTTACATCAGGGATCTAAACCGTTTCAAATTTTAACGGTTACGGTTTTCTAAATTTTCTGGTTTTGGTTTAGGTATTAAGATCGGTTTTAAAATTTTTTGGTTTTGGTTTCGGTTTTAAAAAAGGTTTTTCAAATATTTTATCGGTTTAAAGAACGGTTTTAGAAAATTTTCGGTTTTGGTTTTTGGAATGGTTTTTAAAAATTTCCATTTTATTTTCCTATCTAATTACTGTAGACTCGATTTTTATTATCTATTACCTAACTATTATAAGGGCCAACGGGTTACAAACGGGTTACCGGTTTTAAGCCCTGTAATTTATAAATATCTCGGACGACTTTTTTTGGAATTATTGTCGTATTTACCATAAACTAATATATTATGTTATTGATATAATGATTTCCATTTTAAGACTGATATTTAGTTTTAAACATGTTTTTAGGAATTGGAGAGTTAGATAAAACAAAAATCGGATTATTCAATACCGAGCAGATCATTAAATAATAGAATTCGTGAAAATAGCCAGTCCATACAATGGATAGTATACCTACTAATTATTACTCTTTACTGTAGTACTTATAGAATATAGATTATAATATAATTTGATTATTATGAATGGATGATATTATATTATTAGAAAAATAAATTACCAAAATTGAATGAATAAGTTTTCTCTTGGTTCCACACATGATAAAAAAAAATTTAATTAACTTAACTGTACAATAATGATAATTAACTTAAAAAAATTAAGTTAAGACAATACAAAATTTAACTGAATAAGTTAATAAGTTAAAAACAAAAAAAACTAACTAGTTAAGTTAAAAAGTTAAAAAAAAATTAGCTTTTTAACAAGTTAATGCCCACCTTTGATATCTATAGTTATCCGTTATGATAAAACGTGACATCTTAATAATATTAATATTATATTATTTGCATTTGTCGTAAACGTCATCGGTGACTTGTTGTATAGTGTGGTAGAGAACGGAACGTTTTTAATACAAATTATCTAATAGTTATTATCTCCTGATTGCTTGTCGACTTTGCCAGTTGCCACCTGTCCTATATTTATTTATATTCTCTTTTATTCATCATTTGTCTCGTCTCCTCGGTCTTGATCTCCTTCCGACCACATGTTATCGGGTGTTTCTGTTTCCCTCGTCTTCGAGTCACACAACTGACCCTCTATAGCAGCGTTTCTCAACTTGTGCCCTGTGGTACGCGTTAATTAAATAATAACTTTTCTCGTGATTTACCGTGCAATCGGACATGTCAAATGTCAAAACAATTGAAAACTGAATTGTGGAGAGTTAAAATTAAATATATAAACATATAAGATTGATTGGTAAACATAATAATACCTGCATTATACATATATTTTTTTTTTTTTGGCAATAAGTAGGTACTTAATAATTCGGAACTGTAATGCGTTATTTTATAGAAATTACTTATCAAAAGTAATTTCCATTACATTTTCGTTACTAGGATATAATTCTAATGAAATTATGTAACGCGTTACAAGCAAAGTAATGCCTTTACAGTAACGCGTTACTTCCGTTACGTTACTACCCAACATTGATAGTATAACATTATCTAATTATCTGTAACCAATGGTAACAAATACTAACAATTTAAATAAACAAAAAGTATTCAATTTTTGTGAGTCTAGACAATTTTGTTTCTAAGGACACTAATGCTGTTGCATACACAAATACTAAACATTTATTGAATCAATAGTAAATAGCTAATGGTCCCTTAAACATAATTTAGTAGCCAATGATTAGTTCATTAAATATTTAAATGTCAGTGAATCGTTTCGAACTAAGGTCTATATGTATACAATTAATATTTAATTATATTACAGTGATACACATCATAAACGATAGTATGAATGTAGTTTACACAATGACATAATGTTTGAACTTCAATTGCAGTGGTTTGTAATCTGACGTACTACAATATAGTATTTATATTTCTAGGTGTCTACTTTATCAACAGTATTGAATATTGATAGTAGTTAACTAAATCGGAAACAAGATACAAAATAAATATAAACACTAAAAAATTGATATATTATTAAAAAAATATACGATATTAACTATATTACGTAATATTATGTATGTATATATATAATTTTGTTTTATTTTTACAATTAATAATAATAATTACAATAGATATGATAAAAATGAGTAATAAATATTATAATATAGTAAATACAGTAATATTATAAAATACTTTTAGAAATCGAAATTATATTCGTTTTACACAATAATGTACAAACAACATTTTATAATTATATAATATAACTTTTTTTAATTTAAATTTCTATACTATTTTTTTCAACTCAAATAAATTTATTAAAACAAAATAAAAAAATTTAACTAAGAGTTTACAATAAATTAAAATTATGTATAAAAAAAAATGTAATAATAAAAATGATCATAATAATAATATGAAATGTTTGATTGTATAGATAACAATATTAATTCTTAAATATATTGTATACAATGTATTGCTCTAAGTAGTTCTTGAATAATTTGTGAACAAATTTGTTATTGAAATTGTTCGAAACTCGAATATCGAAAAAATATAGTGTGATACTTTATATAAAGTAGCAAAAATTAAAAAATAAAACACGATGGTACAACTATTCAACGATAATAATTTAAACGCTATTACTCTCAACAATATAACAATACAATATAATAGAAAATAAACTATAGTTTAATATTCAACTATAATAAATCACAAATTTAAGACTTGTACTTATTAAATATAATATGATGATGATTAAAGAAAAAAATGAAATACTTAAATGTAATAATTAAGATTCCAGTAAACCTTTATGTAAAAAAAAAAAAATTACTAAACTTTAATGGGATGTTTAAGTGCATTTCTAAGAAATATTGTTCATATATTATTATTTAGTTAGTCAAAGGTGTATTTGATGCTCCTAAGTTATCAATCTCTCGTTGAGCTTTAGATATTTTTACTTTATCTTTAGGCGTACCATCTTCACCGGTTTCCATTGCAAACATTTTCATTTTCTCTTTAAAACTTAATTTTTCTGGCACCGTACTACCTGCTTTATTAGACATTTGTTGTTTTTGTTGCTCAGCTAGTAAACGCTGTCTTGGATCCCTAATATACAAATAAATTATTTATAATTTTTGTACTCTTATACTCGAATAAATATTAATTTATTAACATTTTTATTTACCTGTATACTTCTTGTGATCCAATCACACCTGGTGTATTACCACTGGTGAACTGAATGTCTGGACTTCGTGGTGATGCTAACATTGTTTCGGCCTGATCAATGAAGTTCTATTGAACATACAAAAAATTATTAGTACAATAATTATTTTTTGGATATCGTAAAAAAAAAAAAAATAAAGAATTCTTACATCAGGGTCTTCCATAATTTTCTCCAACGTTGGGGATGGTGGTGAGGGCGGCATTGATGTAGGATCTTGGAATGATACACGTTTGGGTGTGGTGTTTGCATTTGGTGTAGTTATTACTCCATTTGGTGTTGATGTGAGAACTGGAGGTCTAGGTGTAGTTGCTTTAGTAGTATCCACTTGACTCATGATAGCATATGAAGAGCCACGTTCGGGGGGCTGTGGAGGGTCATTGTTGTTAGGACCACCCAGCAAATTGTCCAATCGTTGAGATGGTAAGCTTCCTTGTGAAGCCAAGCTATAACCATAACCAGAGTTATCTAACGATAAGTTGTTGGGTGGATTCACAGAGCGGTTAAGTCTATTAGGCGTATTGTTATTATATGATTGATTTGATAGCTGTTGCTGTTGTTGTTGATACTTGAGTTCCTCCTCCTGAAATTTAAAAAACCAATACATATGAAACCGAGTGAGTATGATGACTAGCTGCAGTTTGGAAACTATATCATTATCTTTATGTTTATTTATTTATTCTAGTTGATTTATAATCATTTACTGTTAGTTCTAAATCAAAAGAATTTTTTTTTTTAACTGAGTTGAAAGTTATACTTGTTACTATGAATTACTGGCAACCTATTTAACATTAGAATTCTAAAATTCTACCTTTTATCAATGATTATGTTAAATACGTAACCATGCATAACAGACATAGGTAACATTTTTTTTTGATCTTTGAAAAAAATAAGAACATAATTTATGATATTTTAAATTTTTACATAACAAACCTTTTTTTTAAGTTTTAATTCTGCTTCCCTCATAGCTTCCATTTCCACTTGTTTTGTTTTCATTTCTTTTAGTCTTCTTAACCGTTCTTTTTCATCATTAATTCTTTTAAATAATAATACATAATATTATTACTCAGCATTAAGAATTCATAATAAAAATAAACATACCCATTAGATGGTACAGGTTGTGGACCTCTTTGCGAACCATTCATGTAATTAAAATTATTGTTTGGAGTCCGAACCGTATTTGCGGGTGGTCTCCTATCACTTTGTTGTTGGGCACTTCGCATCAACTGTTGAACTCTTTCATTTGCCTCCTAATTCATGATTGAATTAATTTTAATAAATTTACCAGAAACCATATTATACCATAAATTAAAACACCAAATATTATTAATCTTACTTGATCATCGTCATCATCATCTTCTCCCTCTTCTTGAGCCCTACGCTCAAATTCCTTCTCTAACCTTAGAGCTCGCAACTGTTCTTCTTGGCTAACAGTTCTGTTTGGTCCAAGTGCTACGAGTTCGCTCATTTGTTGATCACGCCACATTCTAGCAGCTTCTCTCCTACGTTCTGCTTCTTTTTCTTTTTCTTCTCTTTGCCACGGATTAGTTCCCTGATATGGGTATTGCTTAGATGGCTCTGTAGGTGTCTGATAGAAACCACCTCTGGGTGGTTCACCACCACTGGCCATATATCGGTTAGGCTCATTGCGTGGTGGACTTGTCTGGTACAATGGGTGAGTCGAGGTTGGTGGTGGAGGAGGCGGTGGTGGTGATTCTCTGTAGGCGGGTGGCATGGGCTCAGGAATTGTAGCTCTCATTGCCTGATTAAATTGTTGAGAACGAACCATATCTTGTTGTGGTTTTATTTGATCTCCAAGATATGGGGTAGGCTTGGCTTCCTGGTAACCGTGATATGGCTGAGCACGATTAGATGGTGGTCTCTGTTGTGTAGCATATTGGTGAGGAGACATAACTCCACTAGATCTCATTTCACGTCTACGAACTTCTTCTGTCATCTCTTGTAATTTTGCATCCTGCCTTAACATATCCCGTGATGATTGAGAACGCATTGTCATTCCCTGTTAACAACAAGTATTAGATGCATTTTTATCAGATATTTGTAAGACAAAATCACAAGATCAATATTCTTACTTGGTTCTGTAAATTGTAAGTATCCTTATTAGATATATAAGCTGACGTGGGTCTGTCTTTCAGATGTTGTGTCGCATCTGAGCTTTGTCTGCTTTGCAACGATGATTGCGATCCTCTGAAACTCTTTTGCAATTGATTCGGAGTTCTGAAAATGTTTACATTCATTTTAATTTGTACACTTGTATACCTAAGCAACAAACATACCTTTCGTCAGGAGGACTTGGCAATTTACCAGATGGACCATATCCATTTTGGTCTTGATTTCTGTATATTTGGTTAACATTTTGATAAAAGCGTTCACTAGTCGCTTCTGGAGTAGGACTATTATATTGTTGTTGCATCAATAGCTGTTGCTGTACATGCTGTTGATATGCAGGATGCTGTTGGGGTTGATAAACACTTGGATGTACAGATGGTGATCTTTCTGGATGATAGTTTCCATTTAAGAGATTTGGATTAGATGGTTGACGAATGGCCATTTGGGAGTGTGGACGAGGATCATTTAGATTTTGGCTAGACCTAAAACACAATATGTTTATATTAAAAATGAAGAAAAGTTATTATGTTGGGCAATTAAATACAAATACATTTTTTTTTTACCGAGATCTAAGTGTATTTTGTTGATGAAGATTATATGTGGTTGAAGTGCGATTGTATCCAGGATTAAATACTTCGTGTTGAGTTGGTGGTCTACCGACTACGGGAGGTATGGCTGTGCTAGCCCCTTCAACGCCTGTAAACAAAAAAGTGTAAGTATATTTAAAATATATCAATAACATTAGTATTAATTGGGTGTAAAGTTTAAACTTAGTTGAAAAACTTACTGTGGAGAGAAGGGACGGATTTCGAACTTTGAATTTGTGACTGATGGTGAGGTGGTGGACCTCTGGAGTTGATGTTTTGTTGTTCGCTCAACACCCGAGACGGTAAGTCCCGTTCGCTCATACGACGAGGACCTAATTCAATAACAAAACAAATTATACTTAACATGAAAAGTATTATATAAAACTATTATTAGACTAAGCATTCAACTAAATAAATATATACACAATAAATAATCACAAAGACTACACAAAACAAACATACAGCTTTTCTTGTTTTATTAAATAAAAGCAAATCAATAAGTGTACATATTATATTGCCAACAAACATTTAGAAAATTTAATATTTAAAAATTGAATTCCAAAGGTTCCAAAACTTGAACATTAAAACAATTAACTACAATTAAAATGACAACTTGTTAATCATTGTTAAAAAAAATATTGTAATTAGAAAAACAAATAAGCAACAATAGGTACTTAATTGGCAATTTAATGTTTTAAAATATTTGTTGTTAATAATTATTAATTATTAATTTCTATAAAAACAATTCCACTATTAAACAGTAAATATGAATTACCATATAAAATCAAAAACTATTAATAAAAAAAAACAATAAATACACAAAATAACTATTTTCTGAAAAAATATTGAATTGTATGATATCAAAAGTTAAATGGAAATATATTTTAAATTGTCGCGAATTGTCTAAACCAAAGACCACGAAGGAATCATTCTAAATATAAATCTAAACAAAAACCGGCCAAGTGCGAGTAGGATATGCGCACGAAGGGTTCTGTACCATCTTCAGCTATAAACATGTCGGCAACACTGCTTATATTATATATTCTAGGATTTTTAGTATTTGTTATTATAGTGGCAACAGAAATATACAATCTGTGAAAATTTCAACTTTCTAACTTTCGTGGTTCATGAGATACAGCCTGGTGACAGACGGACGGACAGCGGAGCGCCTTAGTAATAGGGTCCCGTTTTACCGTACGGAACCCTAAAAACTAAGAAAACACCAAAAATATTATTTTACCATAATACTTTTTAAAATATTCCATTCATTGAAAGTTAAAAATTAACATAAAAAACTATGAATATATTAAATTAAAAGTTAAAAAAAATGATAAATAAATAAATAAATATACTAATCACGTAGAACTTTCATTAACATAACAGCGAATGAAATAAAATTATAAAAATAAAAATAGGTACACTTAAAGATCAGGTAAATACAAATTATAATTAATAGAAAGTGTACTGTGCCAGATAAAATCGTGATTAGTGTTTCAATCGTTCAACAAAACAATTATTTAAACGCAGAAAATTATAAGACATTTTCTCTCCACGAGACAGAAAACGGCGTAGAGTGTAGGTAGATCCCTGGATATTTGACGTCGCATAAATTCTAAATGTATTTAAATTATTTTTAATTTATTATTTATAAACGTAGCCCACATACATAGGTACATCATACTTAGGTAACTTACAATATTTCGATTTATTTTTGAAACACTTTTAGTAAGTATATTATATTTAATTTAATTTAAATTATTTAATCGTAAAAAACCATGATTGGGAGCAATATTGCGCCGAGGGTTTTGAATGCACCGACTGTTCAACAAATTAATACTACTAGATAATGAACTACATTATATGTATATTAAAATTTATCGAATTTAATTTAATAATTCCCCCTGCTGTGTATTATATAGACCCAACAACGTAATTAGATTTCGCTCTATATAATAAATTATTCAAGGAGTAGAAAATGTCCAATATTTATAAGATATTCAAATCGATAAAAAAAAAATCATGTAAATTTAAACTTATAAACAAAACCATTTATGAACTAAGAACTACATAATTACATGCAGATGGTGAAGTTATAAATTATACTCAGCAAAATATGCAATTTACCACCAAATAGTAATGATAAATTGATTTAATTATATATTATAATTGGCGTGCTAGAAACGGATATCCTGTTCTACCTCGGCACTCACACTAAATGTTACAAGCGAATTTTAACTTGTATTATTCCGATCAAAATAACAAAATATGAATCAAATAGTCCATGAGAATAATTCAAGAAGATTGTTATATCAATAAATATTAATTTTGCATTTCAGTAAAATTCACTAAATTCCCAAATAATATTGTCAAAACTCATCATATAGTATCTACTTTAATACATAGACTTCCTCTTATCGAATCTATGGTAAGCGAAGATTTACTTATACTAGAAAGTCCCACCGATTGAAATATACGAAGTTAAGTATTCCTTATCCGTGTTTTTAATCTAACAACTATACCCCTTTCCAAGACTCGTCCCGCGGGAATCTCTGGTTACGCGCCTGTGTGAAGGTAATATAACAGTTTTACACTGCGTTTTATATTTACTACAGAACTCTAAGACACGACTACGTGAAAAATAAAAAAAATACAACAACAACGCAATAAAACGCTGCACACCAAGCAAAGCCATATAGCCGACGTACTATAACTACAGAATAAGCAAAAGCGAGCGGAAATTGTATTTTCGTTCGTTCGTTCTTCTATATGTACAATTTTGTTCGTTACAAGTGTGTATTTCGGTGCTCACAGCGTAATATTATGATTATCGGGTGGTTCTGCAGTCGAACAACAACCTGCAGCACTGTGACGTGACGATGACGACGGCGGCGGTACGTCTCTATTACCGACGACGCGCCAGAGGTCTGCCACCGCTAAGCCGCTACTTCTCGACTCTAACTTTCTTAACCTCCTAATCCGCCTGCCTTTTAATCCAGTGCGGAGGACCCTCCGTAGCCCGTCCTTAGGCGGCGGCGACGACGACGACTCGGATGACCCGCCGTCCGAGTCGGGCGACTGCGGCGGTTCCTCGTCGTCCAGCAGCGTGTCCTGATGCTCTTGGTTCCAGCGTAGCACACCACCCACGCTAGCCGACTTCATCTTCATTAGCAGCAGTTCCTTGTTGGCCATGTAATCCCGGATGGCTTCCCGTCGTCGGTTTTTTTCAGCTAGCAGCCCGTCCCGAAACTCTTTTTCCGTTTTTTCTACGTCCAGAAACACGATATTTTTAACTTGGTCGTACACGTCTACGCTTGAGTATCGTCTGTGAGACCGGCAAAAGTTCGACACAGACACCGTGTCTGAGCTCTTGCTGTAATTAATGGCGGCGGCCCGGCGATCAGTCGCCGTCGGCTGCCAGTGCTGATCTGTCTGTGGTTGCTGCCATCCACCCTTCAACTTTTGATAACGGGTCACCGCCGCATCGTCGCCGCTCCCGCAGTCAACACCACCACCACCACCATCGACTGAACTCATCGAACTGTCAAATGCAACGCTTTTCCTGAATGACCGTCGCCGGTTTTCCGTTGCGTTTGATAAAGTATGTTGCTGCTGTTGCTGGTTCACGTCGTTCTCGCCGTCGCTCGTCACTTCAGTCAACACAACGCCACCGCTCCTGTTATTAAGCCGATCATCGCTGACGCTCATAGGCCGTATGAACACCATTCGGATGGGTTGACGGACGACTTCGTAATCGTCACCGCTACTTGTAACGACATCACCACCATCAATTCCATCACCGGACGATGAGGACGAAGACGATGACAAGCCATCTTCGCGGTGGTGACGACGGCGGAAGTGACGGACGGAAGTCGCGGACTCATCGAAGAAATCTGGTTCAGACCGATAGTGTCGGGGTGTAATTACGCCGGCCTCGCCTAGCCTGGAGAACCTTCGAGTCAGCTCGGCCACTTTACCGTAGTTTACGATCTCATCTGTGTCCAACGAACTGGATCGTTTGCCACGTAGTCTGGCCGCAGCCGCAGCACAGGTCAACTGCAACTGGCCAGAACCGACGCGATGGTCGTCACCGGCAGAAGAATCCGAATGAACGTCTTGGCTAAACCGACGGACTTTGGTCAGAAAATTTCCCGTCACGATGTCTTCGAGTTCACGTAGGACTTTATCCCGTTCTTCAGCCGTGAGCTTTTCCTGGCTTTCCACGACTACTTCTTTAACGGCGATATTATTTTGGTCATTTCTGGCACCAGTTTCGTACGATGGCGATGACGACGACGATGATGACTTGGGCGATTCGCCTTCGCCGCTATTTTCGTCACCACCAGCGCCTCCACCGCAACAACATTCGCTATTAGCAATACCGTCACACACGTTTTCATTTGAATCGAAATCCGGGTCTTTATACGATTCGACGGCGATAGCGTCCTCCATGTCGCAGTTAATCAGCTTGGCCTGGTGCTGCTGGAATATGTCCTCGCACAGACACAGCTCATTTTCCGGAGGTATTTTATAGCATTTCTTACGGACGTCCGGCACCGATAGATAGTCGGACGGGGGTTTGCAAGAGGGCATGTGCCCAAAGCGGGGTTGCGTAGGATCCCTGCAGCACGCTACGTTTGTTCTACCTGCAATACCACCACCAACAACACCACCACCAACAACACCTATAACCCACACACAATTCACCTGATAAAGATAGTATGTCCGTCATCCAAGTAGTTATCACCTCTTCGTCGCTACATTCATGTATGTCATGCATCGATAAACTGCCTTGCGGAATATTCGCTTTTACACGGGGCTGATAATCAGATATTGGCCTTACCCTACGGACGGAATCTAACAATGGTTGATTTTTAGTCGTAAATATATATTACACAGCCGTCTAACGATATTTCTATATTTTGTTTCGAAAGATATCTTTTTCAGATAGACGAAATACGCGTCTTGTTATTTGCTTTTTCCAAACGTAATAAGAGAATGATTTATAGAAAGCGATCGACTTACGTTAACGCACATCGATTTATATCAAGCAAGTTAGTCATATATATAAAACAGATCATTAGTAGAAGTAGAAATAGTTGTTTTAATCGATTAAATTTGTCTCAACGGGTTTGTTCACAAATCACCAACAAAAGCACTTTTATTTAACATCCCGGTTATACAACAACATTCTCGTGTTATACAAAATATTATTGATAAAATTATATATATAAGATTATGTTTTAAATCTTACCTCTAGTCATGACGGGAGACGGCTGAGAAAGCAACGTAGCCAAGCCATGGTGTATAGCACCTTGTTTGGCTACTTCTAATGACACTACCGGTCCTGTACGCACCAAATACTCCGCAGCCCTGAATTAATAATTTAATATGAGCTAGGGAAGTTGAGCAAAATTAGGTTACTTACTTTTCTTGAGTGATGCCGACAAGACTTTGTCCGTCAACTTTTAACAGTTGATCGCCCGCCTGAAGTCTTCCGTCCTAATAAAAACAAAGTGATATTGTCAATAAATTAAAATTCAATAAAAATAGTATTATTCATTACACTTACCGCGTCCGCAGCGCCTCCTTTGACTACGGATTTTATGTAAATTCCTAATCGTTCTTGACCAGCACCCTGGAAAAAATAGCCAAACAAAAACTTAATATCATACTAATATCGGATCATACAAGTATACAACACACAGTAACTTACCTTTGCCGCCACAATGCTCAAGCCCATTCCGTTGTTAGACTTGTGCAACCGTATTGTTTGTACGTCCGGTTCAGGTGCTTGCATGGTATAACCACCACTCCTATTACTTAACGCACTAGGACTTCGGGCCTATTCGACATTTAGGAAATCGATAATAATACGTTTAGTGTATAATATTATATTTATTATTAACAAGTGTATTGAACATTACGTTTGGTAAAAAGTAGACGGTCCACAGTCCAGACGCGTTTGAGTGAAGTGTCAGGCGACACATACCAGCTTGCTGGAGAGGTTGAATAAATTCGATGAGACCCGGGGGGACACCTCTAGCCACCTCGTAGCTGAACCCTTCTTCGGGCTGTACAAACGTGATCATGAGTTCGTCTTCTTCCTCCAGTCGTATTTCACGGCCATCCGATCGGGCTAGTTCATCGGCCAAGTTTTCGGCAACCTATGTATAAACAAAAACCGATTAGACACAATAGTTTTCTTCGGTTATTGCATTCGCTTTCAACATTTGCGGTAAAATAGTAAACCGCTGAATTTGTAATTAAATATATTATAATAATTATAAACCGTTACCCGAACAACATTGTCGATGAGTTCGTGAGGCAGTCTTGGTTCGTCAGGTGCTGGTTGGTATTTAACCAATAGGGCTTTGAGCTGGAGGGAATTAAGCTTGAAACACGTGGAAGTGATGCTTGCCAAATCTTCGCCAGTGTATTTTGGCGCCTAGATAATAATGACAAGAAAGACAATAATAATAATATATTAGCACACGGTGTTGCTGGCTTTTTCACTGTATATCACTCACGTGCAGCAAATCTGCAGCTTGAGAAATCAACGCCAACTGACAGTCGGCGGAAACTTCTAAACCCTGTCTTTCGGCCCACGCCTGCAGACGTCCTATTCGAGACTTCAAACGCGCTCCCCATGCGCGGGTGTAGTAACTCGTGTCGGCGGTGATCAGGCGGTTAAACGCCCAAGCGTTGATGAACCTAAATACTTGATTGTAGATTTGGATGGTCAGAGACGCATTAACACGGCCTTCGCGAAGTGTGGTCATCATCGTACCAAGCTTACTGACGATCTGTACAAACAGAAAAACGTCAAATAAGTTTACTATACACTATACATATAGGTCAAGTTAAACGTGTTTTTTTTAATACAATGGAAAAATTACAAACAGTAGCATATGTACAATAAGCAAATAATATGATATATGATAAAGTGAATAATTTAAAAGATAATATTAGTATGAAGAGGGAGAGGATATCTAGTGACAGAACCCTAAAGAAGTTAATAGTTAAAAAAAACCCGTGCTGCGTCCGATTGACAAGGATCAAACGACGCGACGATTAATATTGTATAACATAATTATATAAATAAAAATAAATATAACGAACCGAATTAGCGGGTAAATGTTCATTATCGGCATCTGTGTTATCTGCAAAAATGTCGGGCAACACTGACATCAGTTCTTCCAGTATACACTCAACGATAAATCTAATAAATAGTTTAAAAAAATGAATAAGAAATTATGTTACGAAATTATACATCAAATATAAAAAATACCGCATGGCCGCTTGCTGGGTGTCATGAAGCATTTCAATGGTCTCTGTCAAAAAATTGGACAAATGGCGATCGCTGTGTAAAAATTGTCGTAATTCAGTGACAATTGCGAGCCAAAATGACAGTGAAGTCAAATCATTTTGTTTTCCCTATAAAAAAAATTTCCTCTGTATATTTATACTGTATTCAAACAATAAAATACCGAAATAATAATCATACGGACATAAGGGTGGTGGTTCGCACTTACCTGTATCATAGTATAGAGTATAGTGGCGACTTTACCGAAAGTCAATGATAAACGATTAGCTCGTTCCATTGGTGTGACATCAGGTCGATACGAAGTCGACGCCCTATACCTAGCTAATAGGTATAGACAATAAGCGGGAGCGTGTTTGAACGTCAACGTCGACGGATCAACATCCACGGTGACCGCGTGGATCCACGCTTCTTCAGTCTCTTCCCGCACTTCCAGGACGCAGGGTAAAATGTTGTCTGCTACCGGGGCAGTGCTGGTGCGGCCGTACACGGCGGACAATCTAAAATTGTGTCAATAATATATATTATATATATTAGGTACCTATACGTAGCTGTCAGACGTCGCTGAACGCGGAGATAATGTATTTAAGCGTATATACGCACGGTATTATATCAGCCGTCATTCTCATCAGTTAATAATAAATAATAATGAATATAGTGTGATTTAATAATAATAATACCGATTGCCATCGCGGCTGCTCGTGATAGATCTCTGCGATCTAGTATCGTCCTTATTCCCTTGGCTAGAAGTGGAGCGTGTTTCAATATTACCGTCCACGTCAAAAGTTGTCTCAAAGTTTTGTTGCATAACAGTTGAGTGCTGGGTGTTGTCTACCGACCCACTAATTAAGTGTTAGAGAAAACAAAAAAAAAAAAACAAAAAAAAAAATAATAATGACAAACTAAAAACCAAAAGCACGTGCAAAAATAAATATCAAGCAGTTAAAATATATATTATAGTGAAGTATAATCACGGTGTACCCGATGATTTCATTTATGGACGAAACTATATTTATTATTTACCTGTCGTAGTAGTCTTGAACGTTTCTAAGCGAATTGTTACGAGGCCGCGGCCGTTCGTCATAACACGGGTCCAAAAACCTAAGACTGTTCAGTCGTCCGAATTTCACAATTGACCCGTTCTATACGAATCATGAAACATAAAACATAATAATTTTATTTATTTAAAACGACTTACAGTAATATGTACTATGTGTATCCGTCAGTGGTGGCCAACGTGATGTGGTTTGAAACCTTAGTTTTTATGACTAGCGTGTCAATTCATGGACACTAATCACTGGGGTAGTAAGAGCGCTATTAAAGTACCTCGAATTCTAGAACTATAGCGTCCCGTGTCCGTGTGTACCCATTTTTTATGCATGTATTAATATTATAATAAATCATGCGATAAATGTTCTTTTTTATGGCTCCTGCTACCCGCATTGAACTTACCAATGCTGTTTACCTAAGACCATCCTTGTAGCACCATATCGTTGACCACCACTGCAAAGGTAATTTATTATACGCATAGACATATTGTACACGAAAACTTACCTGAAGTATAGTAGTTTCGAATATCCGTTGCCCGCCGACATACGTCTCTGCGTCCCTGCTACAGGGTGTCACGGTGACGATGCCCTCAGTGTGCGCGATTACACAATGCCGGGGTTGGATGTTAGGACCGTTTAATTGAAGACATTGAGCATTACTCGGTGGTTGATTCTGTCTTTCGCAACCCACTTCCGTCACGTTGGGATGAATTCGGTACCGTTTGGGATTCACCATTTCCATACCGTCTGCGAAAATAAGAATTTATGAAGAATACAATCCACCGTACAAATAATTTATCCATAAATAGTATAACAAGTATAACGGTATATCAGATTATATTCGATTACGAAATTATTTCTCCATTTCCTTCATTCGCGGTGCGATAATAATATAATATAATATAATATAATATATTATACATTTTTTTAAATTCTTCAAACAAATCGTAAACTTTTTAAAATCCATGATGTTTACAGTTTATCGTCCCAATAATTAGTGCTATAAATATATCAATTTAACGGCCATACATACGAATATTAAATGTTTATATTAACATAAACTACATTATTAATGAATCAGAATGATCTGTACTTAAATGAATTTTCAGCGGAAAAAATAACTTATACGATATTATTGTCGATTTAACTGTAGGTACAAAACGATTATTGACGTAAACGCATGGAATTCAATAAAAATAATATTTTATGCACCTACTGAAATCCTATTTCCATATACATAATACTATAGATAACTTCATGTAATACACATTTCGTTAAAGGACAATTTAAAATTATCAAGATTAATTTCAGTCTTCAGATAAGGTGACGGACGAGGTCACTTTTATAATATACCGAAGTGTTTCATCCAATTGACAGGTTCAGTTAACAAAGCACTTCGTGGTAAAGCTTTAGCGATCAATACAAAAAAAAAATAATTTGAAAGGTTTTTATTTTTTATTAAGTTTAGAATTTAAAAAAAATAAAATAACTAGGTATACTTAGTATAGATAATACTGACCAGCATTGAGCTCTAAAAAAAACGGCAATCTATCCAATCCATCTTCGTACCGGTATTCCAACATTTCACTGGTGCTGTTTGGCTGGTTCCATTTTTGTGTTGGTTTCTTTTTTCGTTTTCTAGGATGGTAATCGGCCGGCCTCCGTCGTACATGAAACATGATCGAACCTATAACACACAAACGTTTTCATTCACCAATTTTATCTGAAAAATAGTTTCATCTTTCCGCGTTAATGTTAATTAATAACATGCCTAAAAATGCTTAATACTATATTATATCCGATATTATACGTTATTTAAAAATTCAGGTACCTATAGGTACTTTATTTTTAACTACTGTAACATTTAGACATTTATCAAGGGTTAAAAAATACCCTTGGAACAGTTGTTTTCTTTAATTTATGTAATAGGTGTTTTAGTCTCTAAATATAACCATTTTCTAATAATTCATTATCGATCCGAGAGTGAACATGTGCTATTGTTTAAATGTTATACCGTGTATTACAACATAAATATCTTAACACATTTAAAATTCGATATCAAACAGCTAATATTATTGAAATATAAAAACGAGACTTGAGCATTTCGACGAGTAAAGAAATATAATATTATAAGTGTATTACAAAAAGTTGCAGAAAACAATACTGCAATTGGCACGAATACTAATAGCAGAAAGGGCGTAATTAATATAATATAGTATAAAACGAAACCATTATCAAGAGATGCCTACGCAGTGGTGATGACTGGAGAGTGGTGCTATTTTATAATGTTATAAATTATAATATAGAGTCCAAAACTCCAAACATAACGCAGAAAACAATAATTAACGAACCTATAACCATATAGAGTAGGTGTACACTATTTTATACATTATATTATATATTAATAGAGCGAAACAATTCTATAATAATATATACGATCCGTCTTTTGTATTCGACCGGTCAGGCGTGCATGACAATCGTTATTATAGTCGTTACTCGGTCACACGTCAAGTCGGGTGGTTGAATTGATATACAAGTGAAGATATATTAGAAATACGCAGGATGAAAAAAATTGCTTCCGATGCTTCACACACTCACGCCGCGAATATAACTACGCAGATTAACTCGGCCCGTGACGGCGGCGATCGTTTGCAGGGATAAACCACGACAACAAAACCGCATAAAAAAATGCTTCCGGGCATATCCGAGTATATATACAGAATATACGCCACTATACCACACAGAATTACGCAGTTTGCACACGTAACCCAATTTTAGACGTAAAAGCGATTCGTATATTGTGTGTTGTGTGTGTGTGGTAAACAATGACGTCGACTCAGCAAACCAAAAATAAAATACACGAAAACACTAGATGTATACATAATATGCCTGAAGCTAGGGGTCGACAGAGATCATAATACACAACAACACTATAGTCGTTATCTCCTCTCTTTCGGCCGACGGCGCCGGCCAACCAACAACACCCCCGCCGACTGGGAACTATATATACATAATATATTCACCACGTCCGCCACCTCCGCCGATTGTACGACGGCGGTATACGAGGAAAATCGACTTGGCACATTGCAGACGTACACTTCAAAAAAACACTGTCGTAAACAGAACACGTATATAATATAATAGCAGCCAGCCAGCCAAAATACGTCACCCATCCTGTAACGTTGGTCTGGTGGTTAAAAAGACGGTCATGGACGGTGGGGTCGAAGCTCACATAAATTATTCGACCTACATAATACAACATTATTACTGTTACTATTATTTTCTGTCACAGAGATGTCGGAAGAATAGACGTACTACGAAAATGACACTACGGTGAAGACACGTCACACCAAAAACGCTAAACGTCTCATCATCATCCGTCTACACCGCTGAGCTGCACGAAGGAAGATTAGAACTGAACGCTAAAAATTATTCGGAAAACAACCATGGCAGACTACGGGCCTATATATATTATAATATCTATAATATCGTGTAAATTTCCGCACTCAAACTGGTGAAAATAAATAAGGCATCAGCTGACCACATTATGTATCCCATAGGTATAATAATATATATTATCAACGCGCAGTTTTAAAAATAAATCGTATTTTTATAATAACTTTCATGGCTTAAAAAATAAAATTACGTGATCTGACGAATTTAGTTTTTGCCATATTTTTTCGTATCTGTATGCAGTATAACATGAATTATACTATACACATTATATATAGACTCGGTAGTGAGAAAAAAATTGTTTGTCTTGTAATATTCGTTTAATGTTTAATAAATATAGCTCAGTTGCAATTATACAGTATTAAGTCTAAGTGTGTGTAATATTATACATACATAGGTACTTTTAAAAGTTTATAACAGTTAATATAAATACCCGATGAAGACTATATCGTAAATTTATCGTCAAAATCTCAATCTTAGAAATCACGAAGTTTATATAAACCAAAACGAAACACGAGAGTTTTATTGCCGCGACTTGTTTTTTATTCAGTTTTATCACACTAAACAACTAAAACAACGATATATCCGTCCACATAAAGTACTTTTTATTTAAGAACTTTTCGGCGATAACAATGAAGAACTCACGGGACCGAAACGGATGGCGAAACGACTAGACATTTTGCCGTTTGCAGTAAAATTATATACACAACGATATGTACATATATATATATAATATAAATATACACAATGATAAGTTATTACTTATTATGTTCGGGTGTGGTGCCCTCAAGTAACTTTTTAAGAATAAAATCATGACGTAGGTACCTACGCTAAAAGTATAATTTATCACCAAGGGACAAAGATGAGGACGAAGAAAAAGAAAACAGAATTACCTATACATGGTTGCTGCAGAGACGGCAGACGTGATACACGGCGCATATTTACGTGTTATCTATATCGTATACCGGAACCGACAATGCACTGTACTTTATAATTTATATTAGGTATATAATACACAGAAAATTATGTAGGTACGCTCTGAGATAAATATGTAAATGGGCGGAAAACAAGGATGACCGCATCACACAAACAGAATCCGACCGAAATTTAATCAAACGTGTCATCAACGCATCATATTACACTAACCTATTATCATTATCATTATTATTTAACACCAAAGGTTTTGAACGGATCTGCGTCACCATTAAACATATATATATATAATATACATATCATAATATATCCCAGACCGTACACCGCGGACTAAATAATTATGGCCGTTAATTGAGCAAAAAGGTCGGAGGGCATTTACATAACATTTGTTTCACGCTTCTGACGGGGTCTTTCATTATTAATTAATCGAATTTTTACGCGAAACGAATATTTACATTGTGATGAGTTCAAACTTTGAGTCGATGAATAATTCATAAATCAAATCCTTAACTAATGTCTAAAATAAAAAAAGTTTTCTACCAAGAAAAATAACCGTGTTTTTAGATTTATTTTTTAAATGCCGTTTAAAAAATAAGGACCAATATTAAATATTTGAATAATTAAGTCCATTACATACAGCCTGTCGTCATATACTTGTATAGATCAAACAAATTGGGCGAATCACTAATAAGTGTAAATACTTAAGTACGTAATTTATTAATACATTTTCAGAAATATTAAGAAGTGTTTCAGCTTCGAAAACTCTCAGCTGCCTTAACTATGTACTTACATAAAATCCAAGATGTACAACAACAACGTAACTTAAGAACTACTTTAAACGAGATGAATGTATTTTTATATTAAAAACACGAATATAACAACATTTCATATATTATTTCATTGAAAACGTCATCCTTGGATAAACTATATAAAAGAGAACACAACAATGCTTTCAAACCTGACGAGAGACTATTTTTAAAGAGTAGTTTATTCTAATAGTATTATATTAGGTTTTTTTACTTGATATACTTTGATCAGTTTGATCGCTGATCAAATAATACATTTTTGTTTAGCTTGTTTTGGTATTAGGTATTTATACGCCACTATATACACTGGCAGTTCTCTTTATAAAAGTATTATAATCTAAAAAATACTAACGAATTTAGTTTTGTATAGTTTTGCTGTTAAAACACGAATGTAATTCGGAAATATATTAAACATAACCAGGTTATTACTCCATTCCACTCGAGAACAGACATTAATTACATTTTTAAATATATTGTTAGATTCGTATAAAAGTTAAGTTTTATTTAGTTATTTCGTTGATAAAATCCCAATAGATTTGTATTACAATGATTGTGTTTTGTCTATAAATATATAATACCTATCTGTATAAAATATGAGATATTTAAAATCGAACAAATTGTATATATATACAGTCCTTATAGCAGATACAGGAAAAACATAAACAAACTTTAAACACTTTTATACCACTACCCTGATTATCAATATATATAATATAGAAAAATATTCATCATATAAAATATAAACAGCGTAACTGTACAAACACGACTGTCAAAACTAAAACCATATTTCCGGGACGCCTACTACGAATCAATATCCATTTCGTTTTTAGTTGTAAGGATATTAAACCGATAATATAATGTATATTACATAAACCACAGCGAAGCGAACTATATACGCACATTATAAATTATAATATACACAAACACACATAAGTAGGTACTTTGTTTATTAAATCAACTATACCTAAAGTATAACGCAACGGCGACGGAATACTTAGAGCTATAGTGAAGTTTCCTGTATAGCCATGATAAGGGGTGAAACACACATACAAGCACACATGCATTTACCGCGAGTAATATGTAAATTGTAAACACATCGGACTTGCCCATATCCTCATATAATGCATATACAATATATCTAACATAAAACGGATACGCGATTTTGCGTTGCGTACAATATTATCAACAACGCAGAATACGAAAAAAGTTTCTCGTTATGGTTCCGTTCAAAATTTCCGTTTGCCGCCGACACACCCTAAATATTATGTACACGCGATTTTCATATACACTAGTAACGAAATTATAATGTCGATTCCAATTATATTGTAGTACATTATATTGTTATAATTACGCGTGCGGTAAAAGTATATAGGTATGTAAATGCGGTAATTTGTTCGTTTTTTTCGTACATCTCGCTGTGAGCGTCATTATGAAATAAAAAACAAAGTCGCATTATTATTTTTTATGTAAATTTACGACTGACAGTAAATTATTACAAACACCGAAAGGTATAAAATTGATAGACGTTATAAAATACTAAAATAGTGATCTATAATGAACGAGTTTGTGTAGGTAATATAAATAATATGTTCATCGCCATCATATTTTAACCTATAGAACGAGTTCAATGATTTTTGATGTAGAACTACCTATATAGTTGTATGAAGGTACTTTAGGTTAGGTTTTTTCTGAACCATTACTCCATGCGTGAACATGCATGCAAGTTGGAACGGCTGATGTATAAAAAAAAGAAAGTTTTATAAGGAAACTTTGCCAACATGGTGGGTATAAATTCTACGTGACGAGACATTGAAGATGGAAACCGTCTGGAAGCAAAAACATGATAATCGACTTAGAACCTTAAAACTCAGATTATAGAGGTAAAGTCTATGAAAAAAACTAAAGCACGCTACTCGATATTTTTAATCTACAAGGAAAACCTATGAATTATAAATATGTATTTGCAATAAGTAACCATGATAATGAAAAACATACAAAAATTGGTCAGAAAGAAAAAAAAACGTGTATCTAACCCAAAAACATTTTTAAATTTAAAATATAGAATTAATTTTTATCATATGGATATACGATTTAGGCTATAACTGTAGCTATCACTTTTATAATAATTAATAATATACCTATACGTAAAATTGTTTTTAACAAGCAATCGCTAAAATATTTTACTGTAGGTAAACTGTACTATAACGGAATATAAAATATATTAAACCATTTACCTAATTAACTTTTATGATAAATATTTAATATGATTTTTAGTAATAATGAATAACTTTTATAGGTTTAGTAAAACATTATTTTTTTTCAAAACTACCTATTAAGATATTTTTTAATTATTTATATTTTTTTGACGATTTTAAATAAAATTGTCTTTTATAAAGTTTCAAAATACGTGTTTATGAATTCTTAGAAAATATCGTAGAAAAAAATGTATCTTTAAAAAACAATATAAGGTATATCTTCGTTTATTACGTACAAATCCCAAATTGAAAATGGTTAAACTGGTTAGAGGGTATAAGAAGAATAAAATAAATTGAATCAAAAGTTTAAAGAAAAAAGTTCTTCTAGATACCAATAGAACATTTGTAGAACCGATCCCATGCGATTTGTCTAGAACCTACGCCTATCATATCCCAAACATTTCCACAAATACACCTATAGCCATCATTTGATTCCGTCTGTATCTACTACAATATTACTTATATGTATTTTATACGAATAATCAACCAATAGGACTCCAAAAAGATATATTGATTGTAACCAAAAAAATAAAAACTCGGGAGAAACGAAAATGTCATTAACACAATAGTTATTTACATAGTGTTCATGTGAAAACACTCCAAAAATGTTATAGTTCAATAACAGTTTTCACCTGTGTAATAGTAAATAAATAAGTAAGTACTTACAGCAATAATATATTCAACAATAAGATGATTTTTCAATACAAAACGCTTTTATCTTAAATTGTCTTCATACATTATACAAAAACTTTGTACGCCTTTTTTTAATGTATTAATCTTATTTTGAATTTTGGGAAAACGTTATAACACAAATATAAAATATTTTATTGCTTAAAGGTATTTAAAGTTTAGACGAGCAATATATAGGGAATATCCCGTTCCTGCCACTTCACTCCCAAACCAATAATTAGTTATGAATTATAAATAATAAAAAATATTGATTCGACATTTTAAATTAATAAATCATATGTTTCATCAATCGAATAATCATTTGTTAGAATATTCTTGGTTATTTTAAACAACATTTAAAAACTTTATAAAACCTAAAATAAATAATACTTGGCATTACAAAAAATAGAAAGTTTGATATATTTTTAAAATTTTTTTTTTATACAATTCTATTGTATTTTAAACCATACGGAAATAATATTCAAAATTTACTGAGAAACTGAACGTCCTACTTTAAAAAGTTTTTTATATGCCAAAGACAATTATAATTTATAATTGTATACAAACATATAGCATTTGTAGTTTTCAACTAACTATATAAATCATGAGTCACAAAATGCATCATGATGTTTCAAATATTCCAATGACATTACAAACTAAAAAAATGTAAAACATTAATGTTTTACCATCAGCAGACAGGTATTAAATAAAGATTTCTTATACGTAAAGTAATGCATATATCATGTAAAACATACTATTTATCATTTTTTCACCCCAGACTAATTACGAAACGTAATTACGTTACATCAAGTATATATGTATGAAAATGAGGTATAATAGGTATATATCATACTTAGATAATATGAATATCTCTAAAAATTAAAATGATGTTAATATAAAATATAACTACTAACATAGTTTTATTTAGAAGACATTTTTAAAAAATACTTATATCTGTGAAATAATTAAGAAAAATTGATTATTTCAGAATTACTTTGTCAGTGATACATCATACGAATAACCAATTTTACCGTTTTTGATGTATTAGTCAGCCAATATATTGTAAAAAAGTAAACTAATAGAAAAGCTTACAATAGTTTTTTCTACCTTTTCGTATCATGTCTACATGCGATACCTCAATAAGTTTTAAATTGCAATAAATGTTTTTTTCATTAAATACATATTGTTTTCATATCTTATACGAACAAAATTGGAAAACCAAATTACACGAATACCTACTCTAATTTTAAGTCTATCAGTTGCAAATGATCAAATACTTAAGTAATTTATTACCAAGCTAACGATTAATTAAATAATCCATATTTTTATGGATACTGTTTTTAACGAATTCAATTAAACTACAATTAAAAATATTTTATGTTGCATATATATAATTAATATGATTGTGAATTGAAATATAACTCCTATTTGAAATTAAATACATTAAGTGTATACAATTTTTATCTAAGTTACTTATACGCATCACCATTATAATTGCATAACAATAAAAAAAAAGGTGGGTAAGTGGATGTCGCTCTGCGGTACAGTAGGTTACAAGTGGGCCACTGATATAATATCACTGTATAAGAAAAACGATTCTGAGCGGAGACGGTTTGTCAGTCTAGGTATAGACATAACTATTATAGGTATACTTATCTATAGTATTAAAAAAAAAATTGACCTA
>NC_042494.1:89369907-89371427 GCF_005508785.2 Acyrthosiphon pisum | reverse complement strand
GCGAATCACTAATTGCAAAAATGGCACATGTCCACCTTTCATAAATTATTCAGGAGAGACAGAAATCTCAATATTTTTAGAAAAAATTGAAGAAAAAAACTCACATTATACCTATAGAAATTGTATGATATATAGACATTAGCCTGGTTTGCACAGAACGATGTATTTATCGAACCTAAATAAAAATCTGTAAAAATGTGATTTAAAAAAAAAGGCGGGTAAGTCGTGGATGTCGCTCTGCGTTACAGTGGGTTACTGTAATGGATGGAATTAAATTTGAATCCAATGATATTATATCATTGTATACGAAAAACGATTCTGAACGGAGATGATTTGTCAGTCTAGGATATATTATTTTTAAAGAAAAACTTATGGAGAACCTTGTACCAAATTTTAAAAACTTAGTTATAAAAGAAAAAATTTTTACGATTTTTCAACCACTAAATTACTTGCAAATTTTCGCAATTTTGACATATTTCGTATAAATTTGAACTTTAAATAGCTTATAAATAAAAATTGTGACAATGTATTCCTTTTATTTTGCAACTGCTATTGTAAAAATATGTTAGGAGCCTTGTATTAAATTTCCAAATCTTAGAATTAAAAAGAAAAACTTTTATGAATTTCTGTCTAAGATAATTTGAACATCGTGGGCTCAGAACCAAAAGGTGCTATCTCAAAATATCAAATTGTTCAGGAGAGCCATTTTAAACTATTTTCAACTTAAAACTGCATTATCTTTTTTCGTAATGAATGATTTTTAATGATTAGTACATCTAAAAATTCACAAAGTTGTTCTGAGTTAACACTAGCAATTTATTTTTCTTAAAATCGAAATGTAACGTAAGAAAAACAAAAACGTAAAAAATTTCCGTTAAGAACCAAAAAGTTCTTCAGATAGAACCTTTTGGTTGTTAATATTTTTTTTTTCACTTAGTTAGAACTTCTTGGTTTTGAATTAAATGTATGTTTTCACTATGATGTTACCAACCTCAAAATAATAAATAATGACATGTAATTGGCTTTTCACTTGAGTATAATAGATACCTAACCTAACCTATATACATGACCGTACCTGTAGAAGGGGTTAAAAGTAACCCCCCCCCAAAAAAAAAAAAAATTAAATTAATATTCAATTAATTAAACATTAAGGTTATAACTTATAAGATTCTGATTTTCATATTTTTCATTAGGGTTTCGTAACCCTGATGACAACATATTTTTTTTTCTATTATAATGATAATAATTGACAAGATCTCGGATCAGAATGTTGAGGCATCCCGTTAAAATAAAGACAAAATAAAAATAATATTTACTAAGGACTAAGGTAAATGTACCGTATATTTATTAAAATTATTTATAGAAATCTTTGTTTTGTTGATAAAAATGTACAATAATTAATAATATTGTACCATCATATTATTATTGTATGGTTGATACAGTGAATATGAGATAGTACTTTTTGGTTATCACTAATTTATTTTATCTTATAGATAGAACCTTTTGGTTTTAACACTATT
>NC_042494.1:89366875-89367932 GCF_005508785.2 Acyrthosiphon pisum | reverse complement strand
TAAAATTAAGTTTTCGTTTTTGTCAAAAATTGGTTTTGCGTAAAAATTCGCGTTTTTCCGTTATTTTTTTAAGGTTTTTCCTGCCGCTTTTGAAAAGTATTGGGAAATTTTCACTTTTGACCCCCCAAAGTACCAACTAGATTCACTTTCCTTACAGAAAAGGTACAACTTTTGAAAATCGAAGCATTTTTACTGCTCCAAAAGTTGTCGTCAGACACAAAAAAAAAAAAAAAAAAAAAAAAACACACATCATTGTAAAATCAATACATTCATCACTTCGTTCAAAATCTAATATTTTATGTTGCATATATATAATTAATATGATTGTGAATTGAAATATAACTCCTATTTGAAATTAAATACATTAAGTGTATACAATTTTTATCTAAGTTACTTATACGCATCACCATTATAATTGCATAACAATAAAAAAAAAGGTGGGTAAGTGGATGTCGCTCTGCTGTACAGTAGGTTACAAGTGGGTCACTGATATAATATCACTGTATAAGAAAAACGATTCTGAGCGGAGACGGTTTGTCAGTCTAGGTATAGACATACCTATTATAGGTATACTTATCTATAGTATTAAAAAAAAAATTGACCTATAATAGGTATCAATAATAAATTCAAAATTAATCATATCACAATATCCATTAGGTAACGCGTTATACATCAACAACAAACCGAGGTACTATCATAGATATATAATAGTATACTTTAGAAGTTTCAAGTACCCACGAATAATATTATACAATCACAACAATATAACTAAAATAGTTATTCCAGGTTTTTTAATATATAATTTCGTCCAAATTTGAACTTAAAATGACTGTAAGAATCTTGTTTTAAATCTCAATCCTTAAATGTAAAAATTGAAAATTTTATAATTTTTTAACTCTAAAATAATTATTCAATTTTAAATTTGATAAATTTTGTCAAAATTTCAACTTCAAATGCTTATAAAAAATAATTGTGCCTATGTATTTTTAATATTTTTCAACTGCTATTTTAACAATGTATCAGGAGCCCTGTATTAATTTCTTACACTTTTTGGCCC
>NC_042494.1:89359735-89366699 GCF_005508785.2 Acyrthosiphon pisum | reverse complement strand
TAATTAATTAGAAACTGAAATTGTCCGTAAACAGCTCAAACAAATCAAAATATTTGAAAATTTTATCATGTATATAAAATGGAAATAAAACAACCAGTGAAAATTTCATGTATCTACAGTCATTCGTTTTAAAGTTACACCAAAACCAAAATCAATTTTTTGAAAACAGATTTTGCGTAAAAATTCCCGTTTTTCTTAATTTTTCTTTAGTTTTTCATGGCGCTTTTGAAAACTATTGGAAAAATTTTACTTTTGACCCCCCAAAGTACCAACTAGATTCACTTTCCTATCAGAAAAGGTACTGTTGAAGAAAATCCAAGCACTTTTACTGTCCTAAAAGGTGATGACAGACACAAAAAAAAATTTAAAAAAAAAAAAACACACATCATTGTAAAATCAATACATTCATCGTTCCACTCAGAATCTAAAAATGAATAGGTACAATCATGTATACGTATATTGACAACATTATAATTATGTATTTAGAACTAAAAATAACAAGTTTAATTTATAAATTATGATGAATTGATGAATAAATAATAACGATTTTGATAAAAGTACCTTTTAATATTCTAGGATATTTATTTATAAATACATTTTTTTTTTATTGTATTACAATATCCATATTTCGCCAGAAATTTCAAATTTAATATTCTGCAGCTGTGCATTTTCAGACCTTCAGGCAAGTATATCACGAATTGTGTTAATGTTAATGAAAATGCTAAGATAAAAAATATGGTTTAAAACAATATCAACATTCTTCAGAATTGAAACTGATGGTAATTTTAGTGCATTATTTATTATAGTACCAAATGTAGAGGATATATTTTTACGATCTTAAATAACACATATTGAATTATTATATCAACCAATGATTAAATTGAGTTCAATATTTTATTTAAATAAACTATAATAATATGCTAATCAGGAATTCTAATAATTTTAAAAAAAATCTTATAAAACACGACTACGCTTTAAAATTGTTTTATATATTTTCAGTATAGGTATAGATAATAACATAATATCATAACTTATTTGTTATGGGCATAGAACTTAACTTAAATCCCGTAGCTTTCTAGGGCTCTAAGAAAATGAAATTCTATAACAGCACAAAAAAATCCCACTCATCATTTTAGTTTTATTTAGGTTTTAAAGTCTCTTTGAGAATTGTTTTTGTAAAATACAATTTAAAAAATAAAAATGTAAGGAATTGTTTTTCTCTTTAAATTTATTTCATACACAACTCACGTTTATTTTCCATATTACACAAACTCTATCTGTAGTAGACCCTAGAGTCTAAACAAGTTAAACCTAGTATATGCAGCCCCGGAGAGCTTCACTGTAATAATATAGTACTTCTACTCAGGTTTCGTCAATTAAATTACAATTAAAACCACGACGCGATCAATCTATCCTACAAGACATTCGTAGCGGTAAATTAAAATACACCGAGGAAATTATATTTAAGTAAAAATTATTCAACGAAAATCAAATTGCATAAATAGTAAATATTTATTCATCAACGCAGTGTTTCGTATATGTATCTGATACATAGTTACGCTGGTAAAAATTAAACAGCTCGAATAGTCAAAAATATGACAGTAAGTACTTGAAAATACACACACACACACGCACACATATATATATATGGGTTTGTGAGATTATTCTAACTCAAGATTGCCATACCTACGTGAACAAAAATCAAAAGATTGAATAGAGGATTCTTCCCAACGTGTATTATCGTCACTACAAACCCCTGGAGCGACCCATATTTTTATTTAACACGTAATGCAATGTCTATAAGCCCTTTTGTGAACGACGTTGAGTGCACAGGCAACTCCTTTATACCACCTTCGTTTGGTTATTTCAGCTTTTATAAAACAACAAATAAATGGAGTTCTACTCAGGAAATACGAACGTGTGTTCAATTAAACCAGTTATGATCATATATTAGTTAAAGAAACATTTAAGTAAATAGCATGTAAGACAAACAACATTATATTCAATTAAAAATAATAAACTACCTAAATTGGAACTGAATTATTTGAAATTATTACAATCAATTAAAATAAACGTAAATTGGAACTGAATTATTTGAAATTATTATAATCAATTAAAATAAACGGATATGAATACAATTATTAATAAACAATAATTTAGTGTCATGAAAATACTTATTTAGCTTAATTAAAATTTACTAATTATTATCGTGGTAATATCTAGGTTCTTACTATTAGCGACAAAATAGAAAATTACTACACTTTTAAGATTTAAGTAAAGCAAAGTTTAATATTTTTAACTAAAACTAACACACTGTTAGTTCGTTGGAGTGGTAAACTATAACTATAATCAGATTTCTGTTTAATTTAATAAGATCGATTTAAAATTAATTATAAGATTACGGTGACCTAAACAAATTGATTCATATATTAATACAATATTACATTTAAAGTAGGTATTTACGACTTACCCCATATTACATTTATTACAATAAACTTAAGTAATTCTTTGAAAAACTTGATTTAATAGAAAAACACAATATACAATTCTATAAATTAAATACACATTAACATGTTTATTGTATCTATTAATAATAACAGTTGTATTATACGCAGATTTATGTGATTTAAATGTTATAATGTAAATAATATAAATTTCTTTCAATTATTTTGAATCGAAAATTGAAAATTGAATATCAAAATAGGTATACGTTTATAATGATGGTATAATTAAGACTATTAGATATGGTTTTAAAATAAAAAAAAATACTATACCACCTAAGAGCACTTCACATTCTTTATTTCGTAGTCGGAAATTCGTATAAGACCAAAGACCAATCATTTTTAAACAATTGAATTAATTATTATAAAGAAAAACTAAATCCAGTTTACGAAACACGATTTAAAGTTAACACACAAGTAGCGTTATGCTGGAACGCCCAATATATTTATTATGACTGGCGGATTGGCGAGTCACCCATCAAAATTGTGTACGCGCGAGACCCTTAAAAGCGGTGGCGCTATCTTCACTTAAAAAAATAACACAATGTAATCTATCCAAAATGGAATCAAACGTGTGATTCGAACATTAAAAATGGGAATGATGTGTATAATTTTTACATTTTAAATACGTTATTCCTGTGACCATTAAAGCGAAATATCAATAATAATATAAGCGTTGTACCTACCACAATAACTGTATAGTAAATCATAGAAAAATTGGTAATATTTTCTAAATATCTTACAAAATTAAATTAATATCTTATTAAACCTTAATGAAAAATTATATCAACAAATAACAGTGTACAATTTTGATGATACATATTTCATAAGTTACAAAAATGGTAATTACAGGAATTACATGAATTTAACACGAAAACCAATAATAATATACTTATATATTAGTTATTATACTTGTTCCAAATTAAAACTCCGCATTTTTTTTATCTCAAATAAATATGTATCTGTTAAAAATATTTTTATATTAAATTAATCAATTTATATACCTAGTGTATAGTTTTATTTGAAATGTGAACATAAATCAATATTAATTGCTAGGATCAGGATTTTTTTCCTTTAGTCTAAACAAACACATTGGTTGTTCTTATGTCCACGATTTGGCTTATACTAAAATTAATGGAACAATTTTTATTTTGGATTTTTTTGTATATTCTAATCAGAATTTATATACCTATGATTGCATATTTAGAGTTTTTGAGTATCTTTTTTGGAAAAATGTACCTATGTTAGATCGTTTTTATCTAAAGAAGATCTGTAATTATTATTGTATTATTCGTAATAAATAAACTATTTATAAAAAATAATATGAGCGGATAATATGTCTAGTAAAAGATACGATTTTATCTTAATAGAATTGTGGACTACAGTTGTTGTTCATGAGTTAATTTACTAATCGGTGGTACGACGCGTGTTTGCCTCGCGTAGATACATATTAAATTTCATGGGTGACAATAGATCACTGTAACATTAATATAAGCAATTTCGAAGAATATCTTAAGTTTAAAGTAAAGGTGCTAAATTATGACTACTAGTTGATACGAATCTTCTAGTTAAATTTTCAAAACTGATGGTAAAATACTTAACTGTATTATTTGAAATCAATTTTTAAACAAAGACTATTTAATGTTCGATATAGAATATAAAATACTTTTTTCATATAAATCCTAGCCCTAATATACTAATTACATTCGTGTTTTGATAAATATGTAATTTATGATTAACACGGATAGGTATAAGTTCATAATAAATAAAAAATAATAATTCAGATTCTAAAACTTGTATTAAATTATTGGCATCACCATACTATGAATTGTTCGTAGAAATGTATTCCAACATTTTCAACACCATTATACTTGAGGTATTAAACGAATTCGTCATTAAATTATTACATTATATCGGCACTATAATTACGTCCAAAAAAACTTCAAAACAATGTCACTTTTGTGTTTTTATCGATTTTAGCATTCTGAACCTCGTAAATAAATTATATAGATTACTTCGAACGGACGATTTTTAATTTGATTATCAATTCTCAAACGGCCTTCGCGTGTCAACCAAACTATCTTGCCTAAGTATCATTGTAATCTGCTTTTGTAACTAAATTACGAGTACGATATATATGTCCTTATTCCATATATATATTACATAAATAGTAAATACTTTATTCATTATTAATGTTATTGTTATTTTTTTACGTATCAAATGACCAAAGGCAACCCCTTAATTTATTTTCAATCAAATAAAAAAATATGACAAACATTAGCGTAAAAAATAAAAACTTAAGTATTCTTACAAGTATGTGTTTATATACATTTTTGTAACTAGAAAAAAAATAAAATAAGCTTATTAACATCTAAACATAATAATATATATCTGATATAGTACATTTTTTTAATGATGTAATCTAATTTATGGAAAAATATAACCATACAACTGATGTTTGATATAAGAAGTTTATAACAGACGAGAAACCACATAATGAAATAACTTTCTAATGGAGTCCTTTTAATTAGGCAGGAATTAGTTGAGATAAAAAATACATTAGATTATATTAGTAGATTATGAAATCACTAAAAATAATGAGATTTCTACCTTATCTAAAAAAAATTAAAAGATATCTGATATACTTATTGTTATAACCTAATAAGACTTAAAACATATACTTTAGGGTAAAAAGAGTGTATAAAACATATTTCTCTTTGGTATAATATACATAGTATTAATTATATTGGAAATTCAACACAGATGGTACATATTGTATTTAATATTCCAGAAAATCTAAACCCCTATACGATAATGTTACAGCATTAGGAAGACCCCGTGGGTTCAATTTAGATTTTAAATTAAATTATTAAAACATTAGATAAAAAATATATATATATACCTAGCATGTAAATGTAAAAGGCAAATATAAAAAATGTTAACGATGTAAATTGAATGCAAACCCAATAACTATCAATTTATTACACCCTTGTACTACACCAACATTTAAGTATTTACACAAATATTAACTAGTTTTGTAATTTTATATGAGACTAAAATATATTTTCAATTAATATTCTATATTAAAAAAATGTGTAGATGTAAACCACAACAGACATTAAAAATAACTCGATTTTATTTAACACGTTGACTGTTGCAAAACTTCTGACGATCCAAAACAATAACTGGGATATCATAACATTTGGTACTAAAATACAATTTTACATGAAAATAACGATTTTTTTTAGTCCCCAAGCTATAGTTAAATCTCTTATATTATGTTTTATCTCCAATCCACATAAAAATGTAATTATATATTATTGTTATAAGGGAAGCGGGTGAACAAGTGGCTCCATTAAAAAATATATGATTTAGGTCGTCGGAAACCTATAAGGCTTCATAGAAAAATACGTCAATTATTGGGACTCCGACTCTCCAATACAAAGTGCAAAAATTCTATATTTCTGTACTAATAAAAATGTATAAATATTTATAATATAGATCAAAGTTTTCATTTTGATTAAAAAACTCCTGTATATAAGATACGAAACTCAGTTTATTTTTGTATACAAATAAGTTTCTATAAAATCCTCTTAAATACAATCTTACACAACTTGTATACGGCAGTAGTCTATTTCATTAATTACATATTATTATAGTTTTTCCAGTACGAAACAATTATACTTATCATTTTATTCATTGGTCATTTTTTTTTTATCAATTAGAATAATCTGAGCGCACGGCAGTGCGTCAGGCCAAGTTGCCAGCAATGCCAGTGTATCTTTACACGAACCAATTCGCCCAGTTTTTCTAACATATATGTTTCTGTTTCCTCTTAAGATAAACTTTTGAAATTTAAAACACAGATTAATCTCAAGTAGTTTAGGACACTGTAAGAAAATGAGCCCTTAATATTGTGCCATTTCAAAATGGGAGGATTTCAAAATTTGCAAAATTGTTACTGACTCACTCACTGATCATCAAAATTATAAGACACTTCCCGTATAGGTAGAAACGTGAAATTTGGCACAAAGGTAGGTCTTACAGTGAAACTTAAGGAAAAAATCTAAAAATTGAATTTTTTCAAAGTTGATACCGCTTCAGTGAGTGTATTTCAAAATGTATGAAGTGGCGCGCTTAGCACGCATAAACGTTTACTTTCAAACAGCGTTACAATATGGTAATAAGGAATTGTTTGTAGTTGACTTATATATAATATATTATATTTATAAAACATAATAATGTTTTCGTACATTTATTTTATTCAAATACAAAATATACAAGAAAAAATCTACGACATATAAAAAAAAAATTTTTAAATTAAAAAAAATAGATAAATAATAATAACACGTCGTCCACGATTCTGAAGCCCGCAAAAATAAATGATATCCCCAACAAAAACATAACCTATAAAAAATCCCAAGTTCCAAACTCCCTACCAAAAAAGTCGGCCTATCAAAGTA
>NC_042494.1:89341435-89359607 GCF_005508785.2 Acyrthosiphon pisum | reverse complement strand
ACAATAAAAATAAAAGAGGAGTGTTGCTCTTTAATGTAGGAGTGCAGTGAGGTTATGAATTAAAAAATAGCAGACTTGGCCACAATGTAGATTTCACTACTTTGATAGGCCGACTTTTTTGGTAGGGAGTTTGGAACTTGGCATTTTTTAACGGTTATGTTTTTGTTGGGGATTATAATTACACTATCTCACATAAAATTGTAATTTAAATTTTTCAGAGTATTTAGTTGACAATACACAACATTTGCGACGTTTAACAAAAAATACTGTTCATCAAGAGACAATACACAATATACACAGTATACACATTAGGATATTCATAACTGTCATCATTAATCATAAGCCGGGAAATTACGTAGGCAGTTTATTGGACATTTCATCGTTAATAATTAATATTATCTAAATATAGTTGTTATGCATTGTATCACTTTTGTGGTATAAAACTATACATTTAGCCAATTGATTTTATATTATAATAAATAATAATAATATAAATATTAAATAGTAATGATACAATAGTTACAAAATGTTTATTTTAAGCACACATCTGCACCAACACTGCAATGTACTAATAATGCCTATTCAACACGCCGTACAACAATACACATATGTGATGATGAAGGTTTTAGATTATAAGTTACAAATTTTAATTTTAATGAATAATAATTACAAATTCCAATGATTATAAATTATTTTTTTTCTAAGTGCTAGTCCTGTATAATTTAATAAAGCAATAAATTAAAATTGTTTGTTAGTTTGTTTGTTTTTTATTTATTTATTTATTTAATTTTGCCTTTAATTTCTAAAAAAAAATATTTAACTTAATATTGATATTAATAACTGTATAATAGGTACTACTGTTTCTATTTATTATAGAATTATATAATAATATAACAAACGATCATCTAACAAAATCTATATTATTGTAGTTAAACACTAGTTAATATTAATTAAAATAATAAAGCAAAATTATTTAATAATGAATGTTTTTTAAATATATAATTCCTGAGTTCTGAATTATTATGATTAATATTTTGAAGTAGGTACCTACAATAAACCATTTATTGTGTTACGCAATAGGCAGGTTTATTTTTCTCCAAAATTGCTTTACTGTTTTCAGTCCAATTCGATAAGGGGCGATTCTATTTTCCTCAAAACGTACCTTTAATATTAATTGTTATGAGGTACCTGCTGCTGTTTTTTTTAAAAATTGTCTAATTGAATTAAAAGTTACGAGTATTACGTCTAGTTTATAGAAATGACAGAAGTTAAACGTATTTAGATACCTACGATTATCGTGTTTTGTTAAAATGTAGAAGTTTAAAATACATTTCAAACTATATTCAATCAATTAACATTATTATTACTTCTATGTTAATCAGTATAAATTAATTATTGAATACCAGTTTAAAATGTTTAATCTAATTTAAAAATTAGAAAAAAAACTATACGCACCTTAAGTTTTAAATTAATATTTTAGAATTTATATTTTAGTATTTTACAGCATCTATACAAATGTATAGTTTTCTTGATAATAAATGCAATCAAGGTATTTTAAGACTTGGTATGCTATCTAACGGTTAAAATAACCAACTACCAACATGCCTTCAGTTATAATAATAATCATAAGACAGCACTGCAGTTTTCGTGTAAGTATTTCAGTTTTAATTAAATATTAAATATTAAATATTTGCAGTAAGTAGGTGGGAATTCAAATAATTGTGCGATAAAAAAACATCCTTATACCTAAAATATTAAATAGTTAAAAAATCAAAACTAATTGTAAAATTTCATTCAAATTTGTATTCATATCATCATAATGATTTTAATTAATATAAATGTGTAAAAAAAATTGTATATAATATTATGTTTCATATTTTTCCTTATATCGTGCACATCCACTCGATGCACAGTGTACAATTTAAACATTGCAGTATGTAACAGTACCTTCAAGTTGATATTTTGACTAGATTACCCTTAAACCTTTACCAGATTATCAATATTAATTTTAAAAACTTACATTTTCACATTATTTTGATATACATTATTTTTTTATCCATTTGGTATAAAAATTATTCAAAACTGAAGACCCATTGTTGAACCACAAAATCAATGTTTATGACTTATAAGTTATGATCACACATCTTAATCTACTTAGTGTACCTACCTACTCAGTATTTATTAAACAAAACATTAGTCATCTAATAAAGTAATAAAATCATAATCATAAACACATTAAAATATAACTGAAACAAAATTACTAAGTTTAAAGCAGTTGAATGTAAAATTCATGAATAAAAGCAAAGATATATTAATCTACCTACCTTTGGCTTAGGCATTAGCTTTTTGGCCCCCCAAAAAAATATAGGAATATATTTTCACTCTCAATAATGTAAAACTGTTCCTACTTCTTAACCTTAAAATTACCCAGGTGTCAATATCAATCGCGTCACGCCGTCACATAATTCACACCTATATTGGAGTATTAGTATAGAATACCTTCCTATATGCACATATTCATTGTTCGCAGTTGGCTAAAATATATTCATTGAAATTCTCCCAAAAAATATAGGCAAGGGCCCCGTCGGTATTTTCTAACAAAACGACTGTTAACCCACCAATGCACTACACCTAAATTCAAAATAAACATTTATGTTAATTTTATTAAAGGTAGAAGATTTAAATTTAATAAATCATTAAAACTTTTTTCAAAATAACAAATTGTAACGAATCTCGAACCACGGACCATGGATATTCACTCTTAGTTAGAACTATACAGAAATGGTGGATTTGGATGAAAACGCAAATAAATAAGATATGTCCAGTGAATGAAGCTGTTGAAAATGAAAGAATGTGGTAAATGTACCCTTCAGATAAGTTTGGTCAATGAACGAGATTACAAACATTTATTGGTAAATGATAATTAAAGTTTAAAACAAACAATAATGGTTATGTTGAGGGTTATGTTATATAAGCCACAGAGTTACAAATATTTTAAGTAAATTAAAATTGGCAAATTATGTGTAAGAATCGAGGCAATAATCTTAAGAGGACACTACACCCGTATATTATGTTGTCTCCGTCTTACAAATATAAAACATGGCAAAAATTGTTTTGGCGCGGGAAAGAACCGAGAAGACTACAGTAATAACTAATAACTAAGAAACGAAATTTTCACCGCATAAAGAGGAGAACTTTAGCTGTAAAATATCGTTATTATTTTTTCGATATCGGAACTACTAAAAATGTTATTGAAGTTTGAAAAACACGTAAAATAATGGAATTTGAAACAATAAGAACTTTTTTTGTATAAGTGATATCAACAAAATAAAAACGATATTTCACAGATAATGTTCTGAACTATATTGTATATCAATTTGGAGTCTTAATTCTTAACTATCACTACCACCTGAGTTGTTCTATGCAGCACAAAACAATTTTTGCTATGTTGTACATTTGTAAGACGGAGACAACACGTGCGGGTGTAGCGTCCTCTTAATAGTCTCACTTTATTGACTATTTATAATAAAGTAAATATTTAAATTAATTTAAAATTAATGAAGATAGACTCCTATTATAAGCCATTACAAATATTATTATTACCAATTCAAATTTTTACAACATTGGATATTCACTCGATTTCTCATGTAGCGATTTTATTATTTTGTTGTAATTCAAAAACGAATAGCTGTAGATACATGAAAGTTTCACTGAATGTTTATTTTATCAATTCTTATACTTGATAAAATGTTCAAAATATTTTGCCTTGTTTTGAGTTGTTTACGGACAGTTTCATATTTCAATTTTTTTTTTTCTAAGAATATCAATAAAGTTTTATCTGTACGGCCAAAAAATGTAAAAATGTAATAAGTACAAGGCTCCTGATATATTTAAAGATTGAAAATTTAAAACAAGATTCCGTGTAAGTAGTTAATTCTGTTACCAATATATCTAAAAAAATACATAAGCTCAGTTTATTTTTATAGTCATTTTAAGTTCAAAATATTTTAGTTATTTTATTGTGATTATATCATATTATTCATATAGGTACTATTGAAACTTCTAAAATATACTATTATATATCTATGATAGTATCACGGTTTGTTGTTGATGTATAACGCATTATAAGTACCTAATGGATATTGTGATATGATTAATTTGGAATTTATTATAGGTCAATTTTTTTTTTTAATACCATAGATAAGGATATGTCTAATATCTAGACTGACATACCATCTCCGCTCAGAATCGTTTTTCTTATACAATGATATTATATCATTGAATTCAAATTTAATACCATCCATTATACAGTGACCCACTTGTAACCTACTGTACACCAGAGCGACATCCAGTGCCCACTTTTTTTTTTAGAATGTGTTTACAATATAATTACTTTTCCAACAAAACGTGCGTTCCAAGAAATTCTTTGTTACCATAATAACTTATATATCTATGTTATTCGATTAACTTCCAAATAAGATAATACACACAGCTAAATACTTGAGTATTTGACCCACCAAATATCTTATTACTATAAGAAAAAAAGAAAACAGGTAAATAGTAGAACAAATACACCAAAGAAAAATATCTGTATTACGTTTTTTTTTATCGTAACAATTTGAAATAATACGTTTCAAACATTCAAATAAATGGCATACTTTTCCATAATTGTATTTATTTATTTAAATTAAAATTCAATTTATAATTATTATAATGAATAACATTAACATTTGACAGATAATAATATTTCTCAGTGTATCAACTATTCAACTATCAATAGGAAAACGGTATAAAAAAATAATTAGATAAAAAAATGATTCACAAATACAGAATTATTTGAACCTAGGGACGTTTTTTCTTATCGTTTATAGGGGTTTTTTTTTTTATTGTCGAACATTAAATGTTGTGGTCTTAAACTGCACATGTGTTTAGTCTTAAGTTGTGCTTTGTGTATCAAAAGAATGCCTAAATCAAGTCATAAAATGATTATGATCAATTTACAACCGAAGTGATAAAAAAATCACATGCAAAAATCTAAAATAAAAATATTTCAGAAAGAGATTTAGTATTAAATATAGATATATCTACATAAAGAATAAACCGACGCAATATAAAAGACAGCGAATATTCTAACACTCGCGTTTTTCTATATAGCAGAGGCACGCGGTATAACATCGGTCGTTGGCCGTTTATACAACAAAACAACAATCGTATCTATAAAAAAAATCAAGCCATGTGTACAGAAAAAAAGATGAAGAGAAGAAAATCGGAAGACGTAAAACAAAAATAAATAACATACACACTCCTTTATCGACGTCTCGTACGTATATGTATTTCAAACGACGCGACGACTCACAAACGAACGACGACCCAAAAACTATACACTGTACCTATAATATTGGTAGAAAAAATAACATAAAAACAGAAGCGAGTGTAAATAAACGTAAAATATACTTTTCTAAATATAACACTATAGTACATATTATTATAATGTTATAAGGACAAATTGATTTGGAAAAAAACACTAAAACAAATACGGCAATGTTATAATAATATTATTATAACATATTATTAATATGATGTATTAAACATAATATATTGTAATGGAGTGATCCATTTAAATGGGATACATTACACTAATTTTAAGTAGATTTTTGTTGTTGAAAAAAATATATTGATAAAGTTACAACTTTGAAATATTTATAATATTACACTACATTTTTACAAAAAAATCTTATTTTATTCTATATTTTTACTATAGTGATTTTTAGATTTTTAGATTTTTTATTCATTTTATATTTCACAGACGAAAGCATTATATTTTTCTCAAATGTTGATGTATCAGTATACAATATTAAATAATTTTTATACAGCATAATATACCACAGCGATACCCTACCTTTTACCGTTTTACTCCGTTCATTTGAACTTTAAATGTTTATTAGGTAATAAAAACCCGTTTTCAATATTCGATATTTGTAGGCGACACAAAATACTGCTTCTGATTAAAATGAAAAAAACTGAAAATTTAAAGTGTTTAGTAAAAATTTAGAGATAAATATTTTATGTTACAAGAACATATTTTTTTCAAAAATACAAAAATCTGCTTAGAAAAATCAATGTAATGCCATATAAATAGATTACCCTGTATATTTGTATAATATAGGTATGACGACATAACGGAGGCACGCGCGAACGTCGCCGTCGTGTCGACGCAATGCAGTCATTTTCCTTACGTCGTATACCCCAATCCATCATGTTTGAAGTGTTGTCGTCGTCGTAGTAGTATAGTCGGTCGTCACTACCACCACGGCGGCCGACGTCGTCAGGGTACAAACACAGGGCGAGAGTCGTGTGATCGTTACGTGCGTATACCTACAATACGCGGCGGCGGCGGCGACAACAACAACAACCTTGACCGTACTACACTTATTAATAAAATAAATAATAATAATACGATAGGCGGCGGCGAACCACAAACTCGGTGCAAAGCGGAATTCCGAATTGACTGTGTGAACACACCGTATGCATGCGGTGTTTATATTATATTATTTAGGTATAACAATTTATTTTACGATTCCGAAGGAGGAACATGACATTGTACGCGATATTGTGGTGAGACTAGTAGACTACCCCATAGTAGAACGTGACAAGAAAAAAAATGAATCTCTTCTCACACGGCCGAAGTACTTATACGAGATATATTATTATTGTTATCGACTCTATACAACACTTGGTGGTCGCGGTTTAGCGTGGCTTGGAGTATAAACCTACCAACTGAGCGAACACTATAGGTATTATAGATTTTATTATAACAATATTTTATGAATAAGTCTCTTTATTTTTTTGTCGGCAAGACAATTGTGTGCGATAATTTATTAGGTAAAAGCGCGATGATGTCGACTGCGTATGGGTGGTATTATATTCGTTATCGACACGTTTTATCATATTTCGTTCATATTATTATTAACTGTAACGGACAAATCACGAGTCCCGCGGGACGAGCGCGCCATGCGAACCGATACGATACGACAGCGTGACTGAGATCTTCAACAATCGGCGCGACAGCGCGCTCGCCGTGGACGAGGACTTTCCCGCTGCGCGCTCTAAACTCTGTAAACACGCTAACCACGATACACGACCGCCAACGCCGACACACATACCACACCACCGCATTACTATCCCTTTGACATATAAGTATAATACATATTAACATTAAAAAAAACGACACACGAGGACGACACTATATACGGCTTCTGATTGGCCGATTTATCCATTTTTATCCGTATCCTTATTGTCTGTGGTCGTTTGTACGAATATGTAACACAATTCGGAGAAAAACGTATCGTCGACCGTACCGCGATCTACAATTTACCTATGCTCAGTGTCGTAGGGATTTATCTCTGGGGACAGAGGTTGGGGGGGGGGAGTTAAGACTGTACAGTATAATATATATATAACAATTTATATAAGTTAGATATTTTACATTATGTTAGACTGCAGACTTGAAAGCTTTTTTCTGAGAAATGATAATTTAGACGAGAAGGGTAAAACTCGGATGAAAATTATACTTCCTCCGTAATTTTTTTTTAGTTTTCTCCCAATATTTTGTTACTTGCTCAAGTAAGTAGTAACAAGATACAATTTTAAATTTGAAGATTAAAAAATTTTCTTCTGCAGACGCAAGAAAACATCATTGTAAAATTAATACATTTATTCCTACACTCAGAATCTAAAATGTTTTTAAAAAAAAAAATAGTACGGTAAAGCGCATTCGTTCCCAAAGTTTAATCGTGAAAAGTTAAATCACACATTACGTGATCTCTTTGGGGTTTTTTAGTCAGAATATCGGGGACATGGTAAAAGCCTGCACGTGCGTTCCTTGCATCGCGGTATATGAGTCTATTACAGGATAAATATCATGAACTAATCTTACCAACACCGGTGCTAGAATGCCTAAGCGGTCAAACTCGCGGACACGATAAGGAGAGGAAATCAGAATATGACTCCCATAACTAACTACTTTGGTCAACCTCGTGACAGCCAACTTTTGGTATAGAAGTTACAATTTAACTATGAATTGTTTACTGTATATACTATATAGTCAATACACTAACGCACATATACTGTAATACACCATATAAATGTTTTTCTTCCAATACTTCTACTTCTACTTGAGTTAATTGTTCATTAGGCCCTTAAGACCAACCCATTTCACAGCCAAGCCTCAAACATGCCTCTCTGCCTATAACCAGATTTCTCTAATCAAGACCACTTCCCAGCCGTTCAACATCCTTTCATATAAGATTTGATGTTGAGATATTTTTTTATAAAAATGGGGCATTTTGTTAAATATATCATTTTATAATAATATTCTAACGTAAAATCTAGGATTTAAAAAAAATGTATCTACACTTAATCAAGGAGTTAAAACCTGAAATGGGAAAATGTAGATAATTGTATACATAGGTACGCATGTAATTAAAAATGATTTTAGAACTTGTTTTAAAAATACCCAAATTGTTCAATAACATTTCATTATAATATAGACTAATTTGTTTTAAACATAATTCTATTAGTTTAATATAGTTAATTATTATTTTTCAAAGTTAAAGTGAAACATTTCATTTTTAATTTATTATAATAATTATTGGTTATTTTGTCATGATGCGAGTAAAATGGCTTCTCGACATTTTAAATTAATTATTATGCTGAATATATTATGCTTATCTAGATTCTATGTATATATTAGATAAACCTTTTACGGATTATTTTCATTATGCATAACTGTAGACATGAATATTGTAAAATTGACATGTTTTTTTGGCTACTCAGATGTTTTATTTCTTAGTAAGCTACGCTTATTTCATTTTAAGTTCTAGTGAGTTATCTAATCTACACAATTGTTATGCAATTTTATCGATTTTTACGTTTATAATGCAGTTTTGAAACTATTATATTAGTATACAAAAACGTTACTACATTTAATACACGTGAATATCTTCTAGTCTAATAGTATTGTTAGAAATTACATTTAAATTTATCTCACGACAATAATATCTACAAATTAAACATCTAAAAATGTTAAGTTACATGGTAATATTGTATATAAGTATATAACATTAAGTAACACATTTATAAACTTATAATAAATGTTTAATTTTTTATAGTATATTATTTGATACGAATCATGTTGATACAAATAATTAATTTTTATTTTGCATACCTATTGAGTTTAATGCATAGGTACTATTGCATATTTAAATTAAAAACACGAAAAATTTTATGATATGTACTATATTTTCATGAAAATACCTAATGAAAAGGATAGCTGCCTCGTCATAATAATACAATAATAATTTAATTTTCATAGAATTAGTGATTTTGTATTTTCCAAATATAATTTTAAATCAATTATTATTTAAAATTTCATAATAAATTATACTGATTTATTTGTGAGTAATACTATCAAAAATAACATCGGTCTTCTCACTCATTCTAGTTTACAATTAAAATATGTTTTTCACCTTGTTTGTCAAGAAATTATTATTTCTTCATTTTATTGCCAATTTTAGCCTATTACTATTGCATATACATTTTAGACATACCTAGTTATAAGTGAAAATATTAAATAAAATAATCCAAGAAAATAAAATTAATTAAGAACAAATAACAAACCAAAAATAAATCGAAGATATTCTACAATCTAATAGGGTTTTGAGTGTACCTCGTCATCGAGTAAGTCACAAAAAATTATTCTGTACGAAGACGGTGTTTCAGCATATATATTTTCTATGAATGAATAATTTATAATTTACGACTTGTATATTAGGTTAGTGCAGAGTTGCATAATAAATCATAATTAATTAATAGTTAGCTTATGTCCCATTAGACATGAGTTAGTGGCCCATGATTGGTCCATTAAATTAATCGATTTTGTATGTAACCCAGCATTATCATACAGCAAGTAATCTGAAGCTATTTTTCCCAAAAACATCGCATATATTTTATAATAATTGTTAAAATATTATATCATAATATATTAGGTATTTTTATTGTATTTACTTAAACAAGTATACAACAAAACGGTATAAATTGCATACAATTATTCTACAAATTGTGAAAATATCATTGTGAATTAAAAATACTTATCTACGTAATAGCCAAAAAGTTTCTTGTTCTTGCGATTAAAATTGTTTGAATTACAATAAGTAACTAAAATCGTTAAGAGGACGTCATACCTGGATGCGATGTCTCTGTCCTCACATATACAAGTGTACAACATATCAAATTTTTGTTCACCAGTTTTAATAGTGTGCTGTTAGTTTTTATATTAAGGTGAATTTAAAGGTAAGATTATTATCTAGAGCACCACGTAGGTTTTTATTGATATTGATATTTTTAAGTGAGTTATGATTATTTTAAAATGTACAGTTTCAAAAAAATCATAACTTACTTAAAAATAATAATATCAATGAAAGCCTACGTGGAGCCCTAGGTAATAATCTTACCTTTAAATTGTATAATAGGTAAATTCTCTCTAATATCAAAACTAACACAGTACACTATTAAATCTGGTAAACGAAAATTGTCTATATCGTACGTGTATAAGACGAAGACAAATGACAACACATAAACCTCTTAAAGGAAAGATTACTATTTTACATTTAAATATCAAATTTCGTCAAATTTTGAACTTCAACAGTATAACAAAAATGATTACAAGCTTTTCTCAGAAAAATGTTTTTTTGGGCTTCGTGATAATGCCTCTTCCATAATTTTTTTAGTTTAATTTGAATTACCTATTTACTGTAGAAATTTATTTTTATTATTTATTTTAGTCCCCCCGACGTAAAAATTGTCGAATTTGCTACCAGAAACCACCCTCAATGTTGACGATTGAAGCACTTTTACTGCTCTAAAATGTGATGACAGACCCAAAAACACACTTAATTGAAAACCAATGTAGTCATCGCTAATTATAATATTGTGTGTCCCAAGTTGTCTGAAATTGGTTTTCGAATTCCATATCTAATTACACGTAATTCAAATTTATTTTTAGTTCCTCATTATAAAACGAATAGTGGTACCAATTATTTTATGCATCGAGCTTTAATTTTAGCTAATAAAATTTGTATGTATTTAGATATATTTCTTCTTTCTCGCAACTGTTTTAAAAGATAATCTATGTTAATTAAAAAATATTGATTAACTATCAGGGGAAAAAAAATGTTAATCAAAATATTATGTAAGGTACTTATTATTTATTAGTCAGAATTATATTTTATTATAATTGTTTTAATAAATGTTATTTTTATTATCATTTTTTTTTTCTACACTTAATTAGTTTTTAAGCTGAAATGTTTTCTTTATATAATTGTAAAAGGATAGAACCCGTTGATATACAACATAAATAAACATAAATAAATACTACTATTACGCATAAGTGTAAAAGTGAGATTATCATTTACACGTGTTTTCTATACAAAGGGTAAAAAAAATAGACAAAAGCAGTTTCATAAAAACTACTGTAAAATTCTAAATGTATTATACAAAACAACTTTTATTAACACTCATTATTGGGAGACATTTTTTATCAACTAAAAACATCCAATTGTATTAATTTATTTGATTTATTAATGTTCAATATAATTTTTAAATGTTGAAACTTTAATTCAGTTTTTACAAAAATAAAATTGTCCTTAGTAAAATAACTACACAATATAAATTATTACGTGGTTTAAATCATGAAGAAACACATGGAACAATATTATACTCGAGAGACTTTTACACAAAACAAAAAACAAAAAAACCGCTCACTGAAGACACACTTGGCAAGTACCTATATCATTATTTTTCCTCGGTACTGTTTTTATATGGAATTGTTGAGAAAAGAATGTAATAGAAATACTTGACTATAGGAAAAATTAATATTACACGAAATGAAATACGATATTTTTAACAGTAGAGGAATCTATAGCTATAAAAATAATAATGGCAAATATCAAATACAAAAAACTTAATAAATAAATAAATATAGGTAAGACCGTCAAATATAATTGATATTTTCCTCGTTGCTCGGAAAAACACTGAATCATAAGTGTATTGTTTGCCGTAAATATAACCCGAAATATGGTATGCGGAATCGTTAATAAAATAATTGATATAATCGAATAACAATCGATACAAACAAATAAAGATTAATCGATATATATAATAATACTGATGTTATTGTTTGGTTATAAATTATTAAGGCAACTGAAAAGTCAGAAAAAACATGTTAGTATCCAGACCAAAAACATAAACATGTTGATTTTTTTAAGCATGCTCGCCCTATTATTATGCTTAAATTATACATATATTCAAATTTGGAATTTTGGAATTATTTAATATACTTAGACCATATTTTTGAATACTTGAGATTTTTTGTTCCACTAAAGAATGATCCTGTGACAAAACAAACTTCTGTTTTTCAAATAAGAATCCGATTTTTACTTTTAATTATTCAGTAGATATTTATTTTGAGAATTTTGATGTATCTAAAATGCCAATAAAGTATTAGGCGTGACGGAGTACCAATTCAATCTTACAATTTCTAATTAGATACAAGTTTGCCCATTAATCCCCTCTCTGAAATCCTGAGAAAATGCATAACTATAGAAAGCTAGTATCTATCAATTAGCCAAGATTATATTTAGTGACTAAAAAATATTTTCAAAAGTTTCATTGAATCATCATAAAAAGTATAACTCTTGAAGCGTGTAAAATACATTTTAACAGTTATATTCCTAATTAATGATTAACTTTATTTTATTTTAACTTTTAGTTGAGATAAGGTTGCTTAAAACAACTTAGTATTAAGTATTTACAGCATTAATTTATCATTGATAGGTAACATGAATAATTTAAAAAATTAATGAACCAATAAACAAATGTGTATACATATTAAGAGCATACCACACCATATATGTTGTCTCCGCCTTACAAATGTACAACATAGCAAATTTGCGCTCAGGAGAACCAATTTTGTGTTGATAAATATAATATTAGAAAAAAAGCCTGTTATTATGTAAAAACATATGCACCTTTTAAATCTTTCACCAGGGGGAAAATTTTTCTAACCCCCTCCCTTTAATCTGGCCCTGATATTAACAATATATAGGTCTACATATTTATACTTACTTTATTTAGTTAATTACCTAAATAATTAAATTATCACTGCTTGTTGTTTGCAAACAGATGAAATTTGTATAAAATTAGATATTATATTAGGTACTTACATATTATTATATAGAAATTTACAAAACTACCAATTTAACAGAAAATCTAATTTTTATGTATACTAAAACTACTGATCGATGGCCTAAATTATTTTGAACTTAATACTTAATTAAAAAACAAAAAAAAATAATAATGATTTACTAACCTCTAGTTTGTGGATGATTCATTAAAATAGCTAATGGACACTCATCATCATCAAGTATATATTCCCTATTGTTGTTGTTGAGTATTTCCTTATTTTCTGGAACTCCGTTATTTAATCCAGAGTTATTTTCATTTAATGCAATTGCATTGTTTACCTATGTTAGATTATGTTTAACTATTAGTAAAATAAATTATATAAATAATTGAAACATTTTATAAAGATATTATTATACCTGAACAAGACAAAAATTATGAGGATCCATCTTATCCAGACCATATTTAGCTAACATTTCTTTAACAACTTGTTGGGCAGTATCTCTAATTGACAATAATAGAGTTTTATATGGCACATCTCTACAAAGAGATTCACCATAAATTTTGAGAGTGCCACCTGTATCAGGACCACCATCTTTACTTCGAAACGCTTGTAATTTTCTTTCTAATTTTTGTTGACGTCGGCGTCGCATAACTGCTTCTGGATTGGAGATTGATCGAGTGAAACTTGTTTCTGGTAACTCTAAATGAAATTTATCAAACATTAATTATTATTTTGAAAATTGCGTCACTGTGTTAAAAACTATAACCTATTGTGCATTTACATTGTATAATTATTGAAGAATAATTTTCATAATCCTGTTTAGGAGTAAAACAAAAAAAATTACAAACTATTAACATTAAAATGATTTATGCTAACTTTAATGTACAGCCTTCAAAGAAAACATAGGGAAGCCACTGTATTTATAAGAGACGAACAAGTGAAAATGTATTATAATAATAATAGTAATAATAGGTCCACAAAAACAAAATGATAATACTAACATTGTATGCACATATCATCGTTATGAACTTATTTGGTAAAATGAGATTGTTGGGCAATTATTTATATCAGTCTCTGTACACCTTGTACTATATTTATTATTTAAGTTGTTACCTATACATAATGTACACTACACCTGATAAATAAGGAACATTAAACATCTAACTGACCTAATTGAAAATAAAGATAATTACAGAACTTAAGTAAATAATAAAATATTAACAAACAACCAATTTTAGGTTTATTTATGTTACCTAAAAAAAATAATTCAAAATATAAAATGATTGTGAATGATATTGTTTACATTGTATAGTCAAGCCCGGATGGATTAAGACCTTCAGGGGCCCAGGGGCCAATACACAGTTGTGGGCCCCCCATCAATAAAAACAATTCTTTAAAATTATAAAAGTAGGCATACAATAAAACAAATTTATTTAAATATGATAATAATAATAATAAATGATAATATATGATAATTAATGAGAATACAAATATTAAAAACATAATTTTTTTTTTAATACATATTTACAAATAAAATTAAGTATTGTTTTAGTAAAAGTTTTTTTTCTAGCTTTTTGAGTAGCAAATATTTCTAATGTTTTATCAAAGCTTAAATTTTGAAGAACATCAATTTCTGTTGATAAAATCATTAATGATGACAAATTATCTTGTGTTTGAGAAGATCTATTTTTATTTTTAATTCTGGCAAACTTCGAAAATGCTCTCTCAGCAGTAAAATTAGCAACAAGAATGGTAAGATATATTCTTAAAGCAATATGAATGTTGGGGAAAATATTAATAACATTACATTCAGTCATCCATTCAAATATATTGAGTACATCACTTCCATCAAATGTTGGTTTTAACTAATCCCAAAACTGCTTGAAATGTACTATTTCATACTTTATTGAATCATCAACATCATCTTTATATACTAATGAATTTTATACACTAATAAATTTGCTAACACTTTTCTCAACATCAATAGTAGACTCAACATGTAGTCTAGTTAAGAATAAAAAATTTTCAACCACTACACTATATGCATTTATTCTTTTGTCCAGTTCTGAGCAAAATTTATCAACTATAACATGATGTGTTTCAACCCGAAATTTATCAATACCACTAAGTGCAGTTAAAGTTTTATTGTTGCCATCAGGAATTTTTTTTATAATTTTTCTTTTATTTTCATCTTTATATATGATACTTATTTGGGAGCAAAACTCTCCAACCCTACATTCATAGACCATTTTTGAATCCCTTAAACTTGAAACAATATTTTTTAAACTTTTCAACAAATTCACAGCTTTTAAAATATCATTGCTTTTGCTTTGTAAATCAATAGATACTTTATTACAATTTTGTAATATGTCATTCCAAAATAGACACAAATAGCCCGTTTCTTTTTTCAACATTTTCTTCAACAACACCTTTGCATTATATTTTGTATCCCCGTTTTCATTTTTGCTATCAGATATTTCAAAAAGTACAGTTAATATAGTTTTATAATTAATAGTGAGTGCACGGCAAGCCTCAGAATGGCATGCCCATCTTGTGTCACTTAAAGACTTTAAAAATAACAACCTTTCTTTATCCTTTTTCTCTAATGAATTGGTTAAGATTGACCATCTGTGAGTAGAGCCACTGAAAAAATTATATAGCATTTGCAAAAAACTAAAAAAATTTACAGCTTCTTCACAGCAGTCTACACTATGTACACCCACTAAATTTAACGAGTGGGCTGTACATGGAATATATACAGCTAAAGAGTTTTGATTTTTAACGTGTGCCTGAAGTCCCTCATATATGCCACTCATGTTGGAGGCGTTGTCATAGGATTGACCACGAACATTTTCTATATCAAGTCCAGTATTTTTCAGAAATTCACTTAAGGTATTAAAAAATGAACTCTCCTTTATGACTAGTTACTGGTGTTAGATGAAACAATCACTCATAAACTTTAGATGAAATACAATATCTGAGTACAATAGCCATTTGATCAATTTTTCAAAGATCAAGGGTAGAGTCCATAATTATAGAAAAGTTGACGGGCCCCATCGCATGTTAGTTCAAACAAGAAAAAAATAAAATAAAAATATTCTTGTAGGTACTATAAAAAGTGAAAATTATCACTTGATGTAATTTTAAACCGAGAAGACTATGGGCCCTTTACACACGTGGGCCCCGGGGACTTGGCCCCCCTGCCCCCCCCCCTTAATCCGGGCTTGTGTATAGTTGTATACGGTTAAAAACTATAGTTTTTAATTATAAAAAATGCATAAGTAGTATAAGTAGAATTTTTTTTTTTTATAGACGAAAAAAATGTTTAAATATGCTATGCATAAAATAAAATACTAAATCAACTAAAATAAAAAATAAATAAACACTGAATAATATTAAACATTATAGATAATATTTCTTAAAAGCCTCAATAAGAAGAAGAAAATCCACTAACAATTGACATAATACAATTATCAATCTTTAAAAAGCCAAAATGACTTCATAGAACCGTCTAAAAATCATTACTGTTGCAAGATTCTAAATTAATTATGAATATATATATTTTTTTTTAAAGCCATAATTACTAACTATTTTAGGTAAAAAATTATATCAATTTCCCAACAAACATGAAATATTATAATTTATTATGAAAATAAATATTATGGTCAATAGTAATAAGTAGTCAATATTGCAGTGTTTAATTTTGTTTGATACATCTATTTAAAAGTAGATTTAAATATTTTGACTATTCTTAATTTAAATACATTTTAAGTGCTGTGAATTTTATACAGTTATAACAAAAATAAATGTAACTTTTATCAAAATTTAAAAATTTAAAAGACGCGATAACCAAAATGTACTGAAATTGATAATATTGCATTTATACATGATTAAGTCATATGATTATTATACCTGTGTATAGTTTTTCGGCAACACCGGCATCGTTCTCATCATTTGGGCTTAAACCATGGCTTTTGGCGCGATTGAGTTTTTCTTGCTTTTTCAACTGTTTCTTTTCTCGTTTTGAAAGCTTTCGCTTAAAACTAGAACCAGCTTCTTGGAACGTTCCAGCAGGCATCTTAAAAAAAATTTATATTTAGTTAATTTATTATGTACTTTAGACTACTTGTATAATTATGAGTAAATACTAATAGGCAATAAGTAATATAAAGTAGGTAAAATACAAACATCAAAAAAAAGAAATAAGTATTTACATTTGTTTTTTCATCTATTCGGCGTAATAAAAATCTGCCTTCACGATCGTCTTTATGCCAGTTCAACTGTACTAACAATGGTTTTTCATCGACTCCTAGTTTTCTTTCATCTATGTAAACGTAAAAAATTAAAATATGAATGTTTAAAAAAAAATGTATATATTTAATAAAATAAATAGTAGGTAATAATAATTATATAAATGTATAAATGTATAAATCACATAAATTACCTCCATTTTCGTGTATTTCGTACAAAGCATATTCTGGAACAGACAACATCCTCATATCGGGTCGAAATTTTTCAATAAGGGTTTCAATAACTGCTTGTGACGTTGCGTCTGATGCAACACGAATGCATTTGGTAGCAACTTTTTGGCCCGTACCGGGTTCTTGGAAATAAAACCTCATTACACCATGGAAAAGCAATTCCTGCAATTCATAAATAACATAGTTATTTGCTGGGAAATCGTTAACATTATAATATTATTTACCTATAGCCTATAGGCTATAATAGGTATGTGGTAAATGTTACGAACACTTTAAAATGCGTCATCGTGGCATGCAGTGGTTCCCAACATCGAACAATGAATCATTATCGTGTCACATTACTAATACTATTATCATTACTAGATGTTAAATGATATTCCAACCAGTTATTTACTAATTATTATTTTTTTTTTTTTTTAAATATAGAATTTGTAAAATTATATAAGTA
>NC_042494.1:89338373-89340803 GCF_005508785.2 Acyrthosiphon pisum | reverse complement strand
ACATACAAATACGGTAACTTTTTCAATACCATTTAAACTGATGGGAGAATACGACACCACACCTATTGTTTCAATGAATGCTACATTATTTTATGTATACCTATTACCTACTACAACCACCTGCCTACAGTTCCCACGGACATACTTAAAACGACAAAATACATTATAACTCTACACACAACTCGCTATAGTATACAGACTAAAAATAATAAGACTGCAGTGTTACTGTACTAGTGTGTAAAACAAAAAATTGTCATATTATAACATAATTGTTATTAGTACAGAAATACAAATAACGGTGTACATGTTGATTGTTTGATGTCATAAGTGAAAAAAAATTTTTTTTATTAAAATCCCGTAAAATTGTATTGTAAGTTACATGAATTGTCATATTCATATAAACTTTTTAACAACAAGCATATTTTATTAAAATATTTTCAAAAAACGTTACACGCATAATAATATATTAACCGTAACGAGTGACGAATAAAAATTAAACAATATAATGTACTATGTAACAATCTTAAGGTATTCAGGTAGTCTTAGGTATACTTACACGGTTATACCAAAACGAATAACAACAATTTTATTTAATACTTTGATATACTATTATTATATTTTATGAGAATCATAAGTAAAATACTAGGCTACTTTATTGAACAATAAAAAATTAATAAATATCGTATTCATCAGCAAATTCCAGTGATTATAAAATATAATTTACGTGGGTAAGTGTTAAACTTTACTTGAAAACAATGCTGTGGTTCAGTTTTCAATACAATGATAAGTATTTATAAATGATAACTTACAATAAAATATTTAACTGTGCAATTTTTTTCATATTATTGAGATCCGATTACTAATAAACACAACCCATACAATGCTGAGTCACTATTACTAGCATACATTATTTCTATATATGACTCAATTAACAATATAATAAATAAGCAGAACACACTTAACAAAATAAAGTAAAAGTAAAGATATATAAAATATACAATAATAATTTCGAACTACCTATATCGTATAAGTTTAGTTTAGTAACACACGTATAATATAAAATATCTGTAATTAATTTATACATACAAATTATTACTAATAAAAACTATATTATCATTTTTTTCATGCAGTCAAGTTGTTCATGTAAATTATTTTATAATCTTTTTTTAGATTTCCTTATACATTTTATAATCCAGATAAGCCATTTTACATTGCAAGATAAACTGCACAGTCAAAAAAATACTGTTACACCAAGTTCCTTGCACTTGTGCGCACGTATTGTTATTGCATACGTCATATTGAAATATTGACAGACAATCTAACCAAGTATACTAAATGTATAACAACAATTACGCAACCTTGCTAAACTTCGACATAGAAGAATGCGACAAGGTTAGGGTGTACACAAAATATAAGACTATCAACAATGCGATTCATAGTATTATGAATTATATTTCGTTTCTCTTTACTGTGTCTTCAGATACTAAATAATGTGACACATCATTGGAAATCAGAACGTTGTACACAATGAGTGTGTTCAATGAAATTAATATATATATATTATGTGTGAGTGTGTGAGTACATACGCACACACACAACCATATTAAATCGGATGAATGACCTGAAACGTGAATATATAGAATGTCTCTTTCACCGTTGTATTTATCCATTGAAACTTCTCCGATAATAATTAACCGTGGACGTTCCGCGAGCAAATCCCGGTCATCTTTATGCCAACGTGGAATTATAGTAGTAACATAAAAAACTAACTGGTTGACTATAGTTGACCAATGCGCGGTATCGAATTAAAATCATGTTAATATTATATTATTTAAGTTTTACTATCTTAATTTAACTCAAAAGTATGCACAATTTAATATAATCGACGATATATAAAATTCTTGTAATTAACTATAATAACATTTATTTACTTTACCATTTAAAAATTAAATAAAATATACTTGATTATTTAAAATGTAAATAAATTGTACAAACGTAATTTATATCACAGACAGAATGTCCACCAAAAAAATTAATATATGTACAGCAATGGATATTATAATAGGATAACGACCCACTAATTTAAATAGTAGGTACCTATATAATGGCTAAATCATATTATTATCAATTCCATGTTTTTTTATTTACTTTTTAAAACTATAATTCTATTTCAAGCATTAAATCTATAATCTATAAGTTATATATTATATATACAGTATACACATATGTATATATACACATTATAAAAACACACAGGTGTCCCGCGAGCATTTACCCATCAAAATATCTCCCGAGGTAATGAATTTATAAAAAATCTGTTTTTAGTAGATTTATAGAGTCAAGAACTGCTTATATTTTATTTTTTTATTTTATTATATTTTTTCGTAAAAAAGTTAAAAAAATTAATTAAATATAGGTAATTAATAAAAA
>NC_042494.1:89312860-89338323 GCF_005508785.2 Acyrthosiphon pisum | reverse complement strand
AAAACAATTTTGTTCCATCTAATTATTCAGTGCAAAAAAAAAGGTCAATGTGCTGTGAACATTTTTTGAGGAGCACGATGTGCTATGTTTAATCAGAGATTTTAAACCACTAGTCTATAGACTTTAATATACAGACACTAATATTACATTATTTTATGAATAGAAAAAATTAGTCTGTAAAGCACGTGCTATTCAAGAGGCCAGATGTCCGGTTGAAATAAGAAGACTCACGCTGTACAATATAAATAATTTACTCGAGAAAAACTACTTATAAAATTAAGTTTTATTTTACTTATATTAGAACCAATGCACATACCTACTGCATACTGACACATATATTTTTAGCTGCATATTCTCCATATCGCGACCCTCATGCTAATACCTCTTATCTCAAGTTTTTTCGAAAATGAGATTTTGGTACCACTGCATAGCTGTTATCATTGCGCATAAATTGTATTCATAAGTGAACATTTTATTGTATTTTTTCCCTCCGAAAAAATCATTTGTAGTGATAACATTTCTATACATCTGTATAGGAAAAGTATTTAGTTTATTGTTTCTCCTGAACAATTTTAAAAAAGTGAGTTAAGAGGTCATGAGTGTCGCGATAATATGATAAAATTCTTGAAAAGCCAATTAAATTATACTGATTCGTAAAAAAGGTGGGCAAGTGGGTGTCCCTCTGCTGTACAACAGATTATAAATCACTAGGGAGTCACTGTAATGGGCGGTGTTAAATTTGAATTCAATGATATAATATCATTGTTTACGAAAAACAATTCTGAACGAAGACAGTCCATCAGCCTATAAATGACATTAGTATAAGTATAGTTGATGATATTATTGGGAATAAAGAAATGTATTACCCTATTTACAGAGAACCTTGTTCTAAATTTTCAATCATTACCTATTTACCTATAAAAGTTGAACATTTTATACATTTTTAACTAGAAAATAATTTAAACATTTTAAATTTTGGCAAAATATGAACTTAGAATGGTTATAAAAAGAAATTATGCCTACCTATGTATTTTTAATATTTTTCAACTGCTATAGTTACAATATATCAAGGCGACTTGTATTAAATGTTCACGCTTTTTGACCAAACAAATAAAATTGTATTGACATTTATAGAAAAAATAAAAAAAAATTGAAAATTGAAAATTTCGGTAGACAGCAGACTTATAAAGAGACAAAATATTTTTAAAATGTTATCAAGTATGTGAATTGATAAAATAAACATATGGTGTAAATTTCAAGTATTTAGAGTAATTCGTTTTTTTTGATAAAGATAGAAGAACTTATGAGGATTCTTGTATTAAATTGTTAAACCTTAGATTTAAAAATAAATTATATTATATTTTCGTGATTTTACGCGTTTTGTCAAAATTTGAACTACCTATGTATTTTTAATTTTTCAAATGTCATTGTAACAATATATTAGAAGAATTGTAGGTATTCAATTTTCAAGCTTTTTGACCCAACGAAAACAATTTTAATGACATATTATATAGAAAAAAATCTAAAAAAATTGAAAATTGAATATGTCCATAAACAACTCAAAATGTTTTGAAAGTTCTATCATATATGGTGCATAGAAAATACTCGGAAAATACTAATATAAACATTCAATCAAAATGTCATGTATCTACGATTATTTGTTTTATAGTTTCACCAAAATTAAATATATATTAAAATATATTAATAATTTTCCAAATATGATAATAAACAAATAATAATAATTCAACTTAGCCGGCTACCGTATAAATATAACAATATAAATATACTATAAAATATCTTAGGCTCACAAACCGTCTTTCTGGTTAATTAATAATAGTCAGTAAGTATAATATAACTTAATATATATAATATATATGTAGTTCATACTGCAACATGTACATTCAAAAAAGAATTACTCTGTCCAAAGTATATTATACATTATACATATCTAGGTGTAAATCTTTTACTGCCCCAAAAGTCGATTACAGGCACACAAAAAGAAATAAAAAACACACCATTACTATAGAATACTATTGCTATTATTATAAAATTAATAATTTAATTGATAACAACTGACATTTTTAAATAAATAAATTGGATTTTTTTTCCTAAACTTTAATTTTATGACCAACTATGTTCAAAATTAAAAATAATAATTTAATACTTAAATTTTATTTTTTTATATATTTATTAATTTTTATTTGACTTTTTTCCGTGGCTTTTTTTCTGACTACTATTTTTAATGTAAACATCAAATAATCAAATTTTCACATTTACATTGCAATAGGTAGTATGGTTTTAATACTAAATTTTTTAAAGTTAACTTTTGGAAACCTACAATAAATTATAAAGACTAATGAAGGGTTGTTCTGCTCCTTTGCACACCCTACTCTATCTGCTGTGGGTACTTATTTCCCATGCATCAGACCGTAAAATGTATAAATAAATATAGAGGTCCATCGTAAATAAAATTTCAACATTCAAAATAAAACATTACCTTTTGACAGACAATATATTGTTTATAAATTTACGATTAACGTTAATAACGACATTTCTTAACAATCGTCAACGATATACGCTCTCGCTGACTCTCAAAAAAATAAGTTTCAAAATGTTGATATGACTATAAAATATTAACTTGATATTATTTAGTCTTAAAACTCTGTGTCTATTTCAAATTAAACACCGACATTTTTTGTTAGTAATTAATTTAATTTACCTCATTTGGTTCAGAAAGTTCAAATAGATCAAGTCGATTAGCATTCCATTGTTGAATAACACTCCTCAGAGCCTCCCGTTCTTCGTGCCTTTTCATGGCCATAGTCATTTCAGGATTCATGGTAACCTAAAAAATTGTTAAAGCTATTATATTTCACAGATAAAACAAAGGTGGGTACTTTTGTATGAAACAATGCATAGGTACGTATAATATGATCTTCATTATAAGGGCTTAAAGCATTATTTTATTTTTTTTTTAGAATACATAATGTATTACGTAGGCTCTATTGTAATAACGTGAACCTATTACACAAGCATAATATTATATAGATACCTCTATACGTATCAAACAAAATATGAGTATTGTATGTTTACGTTTATCGGATAGGTAAATTAATGTTGTATTATAATAGTAATTAATTATAATTTATTATTTTAAACTAATTTTCCGACGATAATAACTACTAATAAACAACTTTGTGAACGTTACATAAACTTAACTCACTTATAAATTAATTGTAAAAATGAATTGTATATGAACCTAACTTAACCAACCAATGAGTATAGTATATTATAATATAGACTAATAAAAAACAGAATCGTATGAATCCCTCATTTTGTTTACACAACTCCGTGATTTTCAGTGTTTCCAGAGCACTATTTATGAAGAGGATCTGTAACAACTTTTTAATGTATTTTTATACAAATTACGTTCAAGAATAGGCAGCACTTAAAAAATCACAATCAAAAACAAGGCAACTGTTGGTTTAACAACAATATGAACAGCAAAACAAATTGCATACTTACTTAATTATAAACACCACCAGAAGACAAATTATAGTTATTATACCAAGTAAATTATATAAGTATATGTACCTATTATAAATATTATTATTAGATTAATGTTTGCATCTATTATCTATTTATTTCTAGGTAATAATAATATGTATTGAAAATGACTTCATTAAAAACCCTTTAAGTTAAAAAAAAATTCTAATTACCTAGATAATATAATGATAATATTAAATAAAAAAGAGTAGAAAATAATTTAATGTAATGACTTCAGATATTTTATAACACATTAGAAAATTAATGACAGAAAAAAATTTAAAAGTAGATGGCAGTAGATGGCCCTTTCAGGGGCCTTGCGATGTGAAAAAAATCATACTATATGATATGTAATATGTATAACCGAACCTTAACAAATCTTAACGGTTCTTTATTGGTGTGGCTAGAAACAAAACCCTGAACTGAAGGTATGCCATTATTGTCACGTCATATTGTAACCTAGGTATTGAAATTATGAAAACCCGATCATACTTTGTGTTACCAAATTCCAGTACATTACATATAATATGTGCAGTGTGCACACATCATTGTGTTATGTCGCGTGTGACAAGAATCCCAATTGCTAATAAACATCATAAAGAAGAAAACCTAAATAAACATCAGGTATTATATTATGAATATTATACTCAATATTATGTATACAGTATACTGTATAGTATACATAATATATTACATATATATTATACACATACTATTTTACGGTAAAACCTATGATTTACCAGTAAATTTTGGTAAATTCGCCAGTAAATATCCAAATTGTCTAAATGTTTTTTTTTAAGTTAACGTATAACATTTTACCAATAAATTCTAGGTTACACCGGTATTCGTATTTTTACTGTAACTCATAACAAAAATAATATTTCATGTTTTAATAATAAAGAATAGAATAGTTTTAACATGGCATTATTAAAAATATTACATATGGCTATGTAATCTATTCATTATTTCAGAATATTGAATATTTTTTAATACATATCATGATAACTGTACTTTACGTTTTTAAAAATAATATCCATTCCTTCATTTAACATAATATAATATATTAGTATTAATACAAAATTTTAATAGGTAACTATAATAAACCCATGTTGTATATTTAAATTTCCAAAAATCTTACAAACAATACCATAACTAAGTAGTAAATAGTAATAGTACCATTATTATTAATACCTAGTATATCAATGGACAATGGTAATAGTATACCCCTAATCAATGAATATTATTATTATTATTGTACATTGGTAAAGGACAATTTCAACATAATATAATAGGTACCTACTACCATTGATTATAAATACTAGTATTTACTACTAGATTACTAATACTAATAGTATTTATAATCAATGGTACTACCTATGTATGGTTGTTTAAACATATAATAGGTATATGTTTAATTTGTTAAAGCTTTTTCTTTAAGAGGACGCCACACCCGCATTGTCACCGTCGTACAAATGCGAAACATTATAAAATGTACGTTCAGTTTAGCAGTTCCGCGTTCAGTTATTGAGTTTAACGTTTAGTCTTCATATTAGACGTATGTAATGAAATGACCAATTAACTTGTTAATTAACCTATTGACTTAAAATTAACGTCGTTGTCTGCGTTTTTTCGATATAATAAATTAAAATATCGAAAAACATTAAACGTAGGCGACACAACAAATGCTGGTATGGCATCCTCTTATTTAGTACATATTATTATACTTGTAAATGAATTAGCCGTAAATTTTATGATAATTATTGTCATAATAAATATAGTAGATTAATATGTAATGTTTATCAGAATAAATTATTTTTCCTAGGTTCAAGACTTTTTCTGATGCTATATTTATGGCACATAAATAATATACATATACCCGATAAAAATTTTTATCCAGTGATGAAAACGTAATTTTATAGTTTAGTCTCAAGTTTTAAAATACCTTGTATAATTGTTTAACTAGCTATAGTCCGATCCCACGAAAAATATACTTCGAAATTATGGTAACCTATTCTAAAGACTGGTTAGTTGGTTTGTGTTATAATTTATAACTTTCAATGATCTAATTATACGAAAATCCTCTTAAGTATAAAAAATAAACCTATACTAACGTCATAAAAAAATGTATTGGATGGAGTCAATTAGATAATATACATATTATCTATATTAACTCCAAAATCAATTTAAACAAACATGAATGTATACAATAATATGTGCGACAACTTGGCATATAAAAACGTAAAAAATATCCATAAAATATTAATTTTGGGGATAACTTTATAATATTAAAATAAGTTCAATTTTAAAACCTATAAAAAGTCAACGCCAACATTGTCACTTATAGAAACTACAAAATTGTGTTAGATGACTGAAGTTTATATTTTTTCAGTAAAACACAGTTGTAACCAACCAATAATGACAATCTTTGAACTTGAATGATCAACAAGAAGTTTCAGCACAATAAAACAATTCTGATGACAATGTGTACAGCTTTGGTCTTAATTGACAAATAAGGCCAAATCAATTCACAAAACTTGAATACAAATTTATATCACAGTATTAATTAACATATATTGTACATGTATGATACCTATATTGAGAGCAAAATAAATAATTATTATTGATAATTAAAAATAAAATAACATGCATTGTGCTGATATTTAATACGATAGTATCACGCCCACATTCCAATAAAATATCAATTATGCAAGTCTCGGTGAATATATTATGTTATTCTGATAAATATACTTCCCGTCAAATGATAAATGTAATACTTAAGGACAATGGTATTCGATAATATGGAATAAATTAAATATTATTAACAGCTCTATAATAATATATTAATATGTAATACACAAATTAATAAACACGTCGTATTGTACCTATACGTGTATAAAATTATAATATATTCATATTTTTATTCATACTATATTATTATACTAGCTGATCCCATGCACTTCGTTGCCCGTTAAATGTACCAACTCTATTTGACTCAAACTTTTTTCAATTCGCAATTTAATATTCGGTGTATGGTGTTCAAAATGTATCTTAACTTTTCCGTTTCCCGGAATAAAAATTGTGATTCGCAGCAGTATATTATCAGGTTAGGTTAGACAATCTACCTACGGTAGATCGCGGACCCCGTGCTGTTTGTAAGTAGGTGCATGGTTTAACTCATCAAGTATCAAAGTTATACCAAGTTGGTCGTATTCCACCTATGGTGGATTAATATAGTCAATTAATATAAAATCCTAACCTAACTGCTAATATCAGATGAATAAAAAAAACCAAATTTAACCATTCCTAAAATAGTCTGTCTTATTGCCAGAGGTTTAATCTACACACAAACATTAGCCGACCCGTCACAGCTTCACCCGTGATTGGTTGTTTATTTTGCCTCCCGACGTTGATATGTGTAATTTTTTATTCAAATTTTATCGTTTAATGTGATCGACAAGTAAATATAAAAAATGTTTAATGAAAACGTATTGAAATGTTTCTAGCGGTAATAATGATAAGTATATTTTTATCAAAAATAGCTGATCCCGTGCACTTCGTTGCCCGTTAAATGTAGGTACCAACTCTATATGACTCAAACTTTGTTCAATTCGTTATTTAATAATCAGTGTATGGTGTTAAAACTTATCTTAACTTTTCCGTGGCCCAGAATAAAAATTCTGGTTCGCAGCAGTATATTATCAGGTAGTCAATCTACCTGCAGTAGATCGCGGACCCCGTGCTGTTTGTACGTAAGTGCATGATTTAACTCTAAAGTATCAAAGTTATACAAAGTTTGTCGTATTTACTTAATTCCACCTACGGTGGATTAATATAATCAATTAATACAAAAACCCAACCTAACCTAACCTAACCGTACTAAAATCCAATGAATAAAAAAAACCAAATTTAGTCCTTATTAAATTAATCTATCTTTTTTCCAGAGGTCTAATCTACACACAAACATTCATACCAAGCTGAACCCGTGCACTCCGTTATCAGTAAAAAATTGCAACTTAAAAAAATTATGATTGTTCAACTATTTTTGGATGTAACTTGCTGCAATGTTCAATAATTTGATTTGGTGCTAGCTTGTACCTGATCTGTCCAAATAACCAATGGCAACTATTTAAAAAATAAATAAAAATAAAATTTCCAATTTCCATCGTGAATCTCGAGATCCCTGTTTGAGCACCTCTTTAAAATGCAAATTTCGAAAAATCCTTTCTTAGTGCGCCTATACATAGTAATAAGTACATTTACTGAAAATGTCATATCCATAGCTTCAGCAGTTCCGGCTAGGCAATGATGAATCACCCAGGCCAAGTCTTTTTTTATATATACAGATTATATTTGTAAAAATAATCGAAACGTAAAAATTGGTTTATGAAGGAATATTATATAGGTGGAAAAAAGTCGACAGTTAATCCTAATAAAAAAATTTATTTTACTTGAGTTTTTTTTTTCGAATGAATCAAAATAATAATATATAATAATTCCAGTAATTGTATTAATAACATATTATATCCTATATACCTAATATACCTGACGTACAGAGTAAGAGCAATTTTATATTTAAAAAAAAAACAATCGAATAACAAACATCTAAATTGATAAAACTAATATGTAGGTACTTGTTATGGTCCTTAAAGTATTGTTCTAAGAATTATAAATATTGTAATTTGATGTTCACGCACGATACTCTTGATATATTAGATTGCAATCGTCTGGAGCAACAGCTGTTATCGCGCAGAACGATTTCATTATAATAATATACGAAATATATAGAGCGTCGAGGACCGGACAAGCGCAGCGTGGTAATACATAATATACGCATATAAAGTAATCAGCAATAAACCATTACCGTTATTGTACGCGATGCTTCCGACACACCGTATTGAATACCGTACCATATAATATAATATTATTATACACTAATGTTGTTATACTATGCTGTTCCTGGTGCAGACGGGAAGGGAAATGAACAAAAAAAAAAACACTCGCGTATCATCGCGTACATAAATTTACGATGAAAATATGTTACGGGAACATCGCCGCCACAATGTATCTGGTCTACCATGGCGACCGGTCTGCGAAGAAAACGCATCATGCATCCATATCCTACTAAGGTAATAATAATATTATTATTATTGTTATAACAATCGCGACCTACATCATATTAAAAAATATACTACTTATTATAGGTGGAAATTGGGAGGCTTACGAGTTATGAAGGGTTCGAAACCACAAAATTCATAATTTCCCTAAATTCAAAAGAAAAAACCTTTTGACAAATTGTATTAGTTTATCATATTATGCGAGATATTATGTTTATAATAATAAATATTATTTGTTATGGGGAACAATTTGTTATGATTTGGAAATTATATAAAAAATGAACTTAATTTAGTTTAGGCACAGTATAAATAGAATACTGAGGTATATATATTTTTTAAATATTGATATTTTGAATAAATACTTCTTTGAGTATTTTGATAATTTTAAATGTTTTTAGCGTTTTTAGGTACCATAGTCAAATACCGATATAATAATATACTGTACAGCGTATCAAATATCAATGCACCAAGATTTAGCTACTAGGTATAGGTAATAATATTATTATACTATAATATTATGTTAGTATGCTATTATATTGTCTATTTAGCAATCAATGCGTTCTATTTATAAGTAGCATTTAAGACGCTTTATTATTACATGACGTCAAATTGTAAGTTATTGTTTGTATGCCTACTCTATGAGACACGGTGACACGGTGTATCAGACATTATATTGTGTATGTGAGTATATGTTGTACTATTATATAAGTAGTATTTTTAAAACATTGTTAATTACTCAAAAGTTCATAAATGTCATACTATCTATTTAGAACTTAGAATACCTTTATAAATCTACCTACTGAGAGTATTTTAAAATGCTTAATCTTGCTACTAAAATAGCAATGTTGTGTTTAATTTTATTATTATTATCTGAGTAACCACGGAAGTTTTTGAAAAAACCGTAGCCCGTGTACAAAAAGTGTCTGCTCCAATCTGCACCCCACGGAAAACAACTCTAGCACAGTGCCTAAAGATATAACAATATTAATTTAAATTACATATGAAACCTCGTATAAAAATAGCATTAAAATTAGTTGAACAGACAATAGACTGGGCCAGTAGTACCTACCAAATCTCCAATTAAAGTTAACCGGAGTTTAATTGGCCGAATTTGCCCGGTTAAATATCTGTTATCAGCTGATTAAGCGTAATCGAAGTTTAACCGTAGACGGTACAACTAACCCTCCTTATATAAAAAAAATTATAATATTATAATATATAGAAGTTAGCCAAAGTACGAAAAAACTATAGGTATATCGACATCAACCTAATTAAAGGAGAATTGGTTGCAAAATTATTATGATTATAATTTATATTGTATATACTTGTATATACTTGTATGTATAATTTGTTTACTATACAATAAAATGTATTATTTACTCGATTATTTATGATAAATCGAACAAAAATATTGATAAAATAGTGTAGTTATTGATAATTTTTTGCTTATTTAATACAAAAATTTTTTTGAACAAATTGAATCTTAATATTTTCCCAATTAATATTATTGTTATGCTAGTTTTGACTTATGGTACGGGCTTATAATATAATATTAAACTTGGTATTCCCGCAGTAAAACCCTATACGGCGAGAACGAATTAATTGCGATCCCGACGATTCACATGCACACATTGTTCTCGGTCACCGGAGTGCGTCGTTAACATAGGTCAATTGCGTTCGACAACAGTGCAGTCGTTGTATTGTCGTAACGCGCCGTTTGTTTTTAACATGCAGAGATGGTTTAGTCTCGAGATCGAAGTTTTCCGGAACTAATAATTTACAAATATATTATATGAATCAAACAAGATCTCAGATGATGTTTTGTTTTGAGACGATCGTGCGTCCCGCGCACTGCGCAGTATATATTTTCTAGTAAGAAGCTAGATGCGCGATGAGGATGAGTACCATAATACATAATATTATAAAATATAATATATAGTATTTTTATAAAACCAGTAGCAGCTATTCACGGTCGATCGTTGGTAGTTCGGCAAGCAGCTCGTGACGATAACGACGATTTACATATGCGTTGCACGGCGCGTCGCCGGACTCGCGGTGCAAGGCAACACGTCATAATCGTGTGTTAAAGAACACGCCCACGAAATGAAAAAATAAATAAACTCCGCAACTCAGAAACGAGTATCGTATAAAAAACGAAAAGGAATATAACAGCACTAAAGCAGTACATACAGTAATATTATAATAATCGTAATTGTATAAATCACAACACAACACAACACAACATATTATAGTGATATCATGTTAAATGTTATACCTAATATGCTATTGTTATTAGTTTCCTTGATGTGGAATAGCCGAAGTTCTAGTTTTTTTTCACACCACGTCAGAGTTGTAGTCGAATAAAAATATTGTTACATCGATACAATTTAAATTTCTTGAAATCTATGTAACTCGTCAGACGGTTTTCTAATCAATAATTTATTTTAGAAATCGTAAATATTATTTATCATCGTCGACGCTTGACGGACGACTGCACAAAATAACATAATATCAAACTGACGTTTTCAAGGTTGTAAACGGCATTAATCTATCAATGTACTTATTATAAAGTATAAACTAACACAACTACTACCTAAATACTTTTACTTAAACTATATCAAGGTTTTTTGACATTTTTCTAAACTGCACGATATTCAAATTAGGTAAGTACCTTCATCTATACAAGTAGATTGAACTACTGTCTATTATGATTGTTCATTTGTTATATTATGATCACACAACTCATAAGTTAATTATTGTACACATGTTATAAATTTGTATACTTATAAATGTTTAATAATATTAAAATAAGAGTACTAAACAGTTATGATTCTGATGAATAATGTATTATATTTTTTTTTTCTAAAAGACGAAAGATTATTATATTAGTACTTACAGCTGTTTTTAATAACTTAAAACAAGTATATATTTATGTATTATTAGGTATATATTGTACTAATTCTTCCTTGCCATAAATAAATAAGTGAACAAATATTTTCTACATCATACCTAATATTATTCAAATTGTATAGGTAGATTTTATAGTTGGTACTTAATACTTAAATAATAATATTTGTGAATAGTTTTAGACAAAATAAACAAGATATATTAAAATACTGAAAACAAACCAGTCACATCATTATTTTTAATATTACTGAAAATATTCGTTGAAACCATATTGAAGGAAGTGGTATTCTATAAAAAATATATTCATAATACCTAAATATATTGTTTGAAAATACAATAATTATGTTAATTTGAATTTTATAGATTTTTATTGAATTACTTTAAACTATTCAAATAATTTGTAAGCACACATTTATCGAATAAAACATATCTCGGTCACAGTACAGTACATTTGATTGGTAACCTTGAATAAATGTGTTTGGGGATTTACGAAAAATAATGATGAAAATAATAATAGTACACAGGGACGAACGAGCCTATTCATTTCCTGTTAAACTGAGGATGGGCAGTTATCCACAACAGTCAACGGTTATAACCTACTTGGAAGTGGGACAAAAAAATAAACAAATAAATAAATCTAAATACAGAGAAATGACTATAATATGAATGTGTCCTTGCTACGAGTATACCGAGGAGTATACAATGAGCTTTCATGATTTCCTGCAATTGTAAGACTTGATTTCCGTTCAAGCTCGACAGATAACAATAATAATAAAAAGTAAAAAACCATTATTAAACATTCAAACAGCATCTTTTGTGTAAATGCATAGAAATTTATAAAAATCCAATCGAGAATTCAATATTAATAATATATCTAATTAATACCTTCTTGTAGTATTAAGGTTAACCTCTTTTAATTTTTGGCTTGTCTTTTTCAAGTGTTATGCGAAATTTTTAAAATATATATACAACCTCGAATACAGCTAACTTTATAACATGTATTCTTTACTCTTTATTGAACCAATGATTATTATAAAAAAAAATACAAATTATTTGTACTTGTTTTATAAATATGTCCAAAGTTTGATTACTTCGAAAGTCCACAATTACTCATCCATTACTCACATTTACAGATAATAATCTGGATAATAATTAATACTCTGGATAATTCAAAGATACATTTGTCTAAAATATTCTAACAAATTTAATACAAGAAAAAGAATACATACCTAATATTCAATTTTGCCTTTTGGCTTAAGAATCTCGATGTAGGTACCTACTTACCTAATGAAATAATTAAATTGTCATTGTAACTACTAAACTACAACAGGAGACAACGCAACTTCCGCAAATTACACAACTAGCTCACAATCTTAAATATTTAAAATCGTATATATTAAAAACATCATAACTTAATAAGTCAGACTTAAAAACAGTAAAAACGTAATTTAACCCTTAATATATTAATCTCGATATTAATGTACAGCTTTAACTTCATTCTCGTAGTACCTATATAGATACTTACAGTTTTTAGTTTAAATATTAGTTTATCGATTAACAAGGTTTGCCAAATAAAAAATATCATACAGTTAGGCATACCTACTTATATTTTATATTTAATTTTAATAATTACATAGGTAGGAGGTTCCTATTACATTTTTCAAAATATTATAAATTTAAATAGATTATAAATGTCGGATGTAATGTCCCAATAAAATTCATCCAGGGACTAAATAGTAAATATTAAATTTCCAAATGACAAAAAAAAATGTATAGCTACCTATTAATTATTATAGATATCATATAAATTAGACATAAAACATCGTAAAATACCAAGTCACTATTTTAGTTTAACTCGAGGTTTTACTGAAGTTCGACTAGACAACAATTTAAACATTTATTTGTTAACTGTTATTTTAAGATAAGTATATTATTTCGTATATTTTGATATTTATTTGCCTAACAATGAATTCTAAAATGCACTGAATTATTTATTCTAATCTCTAAGTAAATATAATCTCTATTGAAATATTTTGCTGGGATTTTTTTTGTCTATATTAGGTACCTAGGTATTTAGCTCGGTATTTAGGTAGATATAATTCATGATGATTATGATAATTTAGGCGACCTTTGAATTATGAGATTATGACCTGTAACGTTTGAACAGCTAATTACTTACACACATAAACACACACACACGCATATATATATATTATATTAAATCCATATATAATATTATATATAGGTATGTACATATACCTACAATGGAAACATGAATGAAATCAAAAATCGAGTCAAAAATTTAAATAAAATTTAAAATCTCACACCAAATAACATGTTAAAAAGTACCAATAACGTTATTTTAAGACTACTTTACCAAAATTAACATCTACAAATCTAAATAATATTATTTATCTACTAAATATCCTGTCTTACAGTTTTATATCAAAGTATTATTAAATAGTGCAATAACGTTATGAAACAGTCAGAGAATATACGAACAACGCTTTATTACGTATAATATAGCAATAATTATTATTACACTGAAAAGAATGTGCCCCAGTAAACTATCACCTACAACACACTCAAGTGCATCCCACACGCAATATTAAACCCATCTGTTTCTCGTACACTCTTGGAATACACATATTGGAAATTAGCTGGATTTTTAAAATAAACATATTTGTTATAAATATAATGGTACACTGAAATTCTATAGGGTATAGAGTATAGACCTACCTAATTTTTATTTTTAAACCGTGTTTGAAAAGTTAACACGAGTTAACATTACCGAACGTATAATGAACTTAAGGAATGATGTACTTAAGAACGACAAATATGAACGCATAATCATCATAGATCTCGTAGATATTAAAGAATGGATAGGTCATTTGTGCTTATCATACGGGAACAAACATGAAAATATTTTGAAGTTATAGATGTTTTAACACAAATAGATATATCTATAATTATTATTGAATATAATTTAATATAATAAGACCTCTGCCAGAATGAGAGGCAATGATAAAAAAGTCTTTCTCTCTTCCCCATTCCGGCACACTTCCCTCTATTTTATTAATGTAGCCATGGCCTATCCATTCTTTAATATCTATGATAATCACGGGCATAATCACCTTGATTACGAGTTTAAGCAGAAGTTTAAGACTTAATAAACTAAGCATTTACCTATAGAATCAAAAATGAATTGATATCATAACTGGACAAAATAATAAATAATTAAATACCTACCTATACTATAGAACACACAACAACTGTGGGTAAATTTATTTTTAGGTACCTACTTAAATTTAAATGGTATTAACTATCAATTATCACCTCGGTCATCGCTTATCACCAATTTATAAAAAAATCATTGGTTATTTCAGAAGTTAGATAGGTATAGAATCTTGAAAAAAAGTGTAAGTAGTATTGTAAAAATAATTAAGCTTAGACCTTAGTTTTAAATAATTTATGATTTATTAATATAAAATACAATTAAAACGCGTTTTGTAATTTTCCGCACCCGGTACATGGCCATTTCAAAAAAATCATAATGCACACTTTTTCTGATATCATCTATAATATTAGTCAAGCTTGTAGAGTGAGGGAAAACGTTACGAACAATTTTTGGACAATTTCAGCTTATTTAATATTTCTGGCTACACTTGAGCCACATTTTTTTAATTCAGATTACACCTCGGATTACACATTATAAACATTTAAATTTTTGTATTGCACATTTGCATAAATAGAGATGCGTGCTATATACGAGAAGATTGAAAAGCAATTACCCGAGAAATTACCGATTAAGTCATAAAATACATACTGTAGTCTGTAACTCAACTAAGATCGCTTAAAATTCCGAACAAGCTTCCGAATTACTTGTTAGAAGGATACTTTCAGTCATATTAGTACCTACCAAACCTTTTTATATCGCTGAAACCCTAAGTAACTCTCTATACCAATCGTATAAATTAAGTTACCGCCTTGTTTAAAAAATGTAAACTGAACATCGAGTCATTGACCCAACCAAAAGTGCCACAAAAATGTTTGAGTTAAAAAAATATAGCGATCCCCATCGAATTTATCTGAATAAAAAATTATGCTATATAGAATAGATTGAAATCATCATAAAAAGATACCCAGAAAGATAACTAGGTAGGTAGGCTGTATTTTTCATGAAGAAAAACTTATCTGGAAAACGAATATTAACAAAAGCATGATGGATATACCAGAATGATAACTATTTACCTATCCCTTAGTAAACTACAAAAACAACACTCAACACTCAAAATAAAATCATCACCCTTATTATACTGCAGTAGGTATACACCTCAATAATTAGTCTCTTTTACAAATATTTTAAAGATCCAAATACTCAAGAAAAGTTCTTAAATGCGGTTACTGGCTAGTTTAAAAGTCACGTAGTCCATGAGGAATATAGGACAATATAAAACATATCCACAATATGATACAAAGATACTATGTGTTGTACTATATGGTACAATGATACAAAGAACTGGAATCTGGATCAAAAATTGCCATATGAAATTCAAAACATCGGAAAGAGACCGGTTGCCGGTACTAGACTAGAAAAAAAATAGCATACGACACCTGCTACCACTCCTATCAAATGACACTGATAACGCTTACGACCGCGAACAAACTTTATGTGTTATGCTCGGTGTTATGTTATTTCAGTATAATTATTGTATTGTCGCCTCGATTGTCACTATATTTAACACACCTTTCTCAAATTATTAATATTATAAATATTTGAGGGCCTACACGGGTAAGTTTAAAAGTATAGTAAAAAATTGAATTATTATTATTCTAATAATTTTTAATTAGGTATAACAATGTATATTTTGAATATTTATTAAATTACAAGTATACAGGTACAGAAAAGTACAAAACATAATCGAGTAACTTATGAATATATTCCAAGATCACGTATTAGATTTATACCAAGATTTATACGGATTTATATAATATAGTGCAATATAAAGTACCTAATGTAAAGCTTATGATTTAAGTTTTAAGTGTAAAAATAAATCAAATTTAAGTTAATGCGTATATTTATTTATTTCATGCCTACAATAGTGAATTCCAACACTAAAAAATGTACCTTCTAGTTGTTCTATGATTTTTTGTTTTTCCTGTTATCAGAACGTCAAATTATTTTTTAACATAATGAAATAGTTTTTAATCATCAGTAAATAAAATGTGATTTATCGAACCGTGTTATATGGTACAATAATGTATATTGTCTCGTATATTGTAGTTACTAGTCAGGTGTGAAACAATAAATTCGTACGTTAAAAAAGATCGAACGACAATGCCAATTTGATATTTTTAATATGTTCCTTGCAAAATTTGATTATAATTTATTATACCTAATATTCATTAACACAATATTGTTGTGATGAATTGAAAACTAAATCAATCATTACAACACGGTTGTGTTGCGATCCGGTATTATAATATTATATTATTTAAAATTTGTATTATTATCAATCGTACATTCGTGTCAATATTTTTTGTGCAGACAAAAAAGGAAACCTTTTGTCGACACGTCAGCATGCCCCCCACAAACTAACTCGACCTTTACGACAATAATTACCTATAAAGGTAGGTTATGGGAACGACCGCGCTGACATGTGATGTGTGACCAAGAAACAATTTCATGTTTCCCGAGAAAGGCTGTCCCATTTGCAATCTGGAATAGAACTATAGAATTGATGACGGAACGTGCATATATTAAATACATACCAAGTCGCATTCACGTCCTGATAGATATAATAAAGAGCAATAAATTACACCTAATAATAATTATGAATTAAACATTAAATGTCATCGTAGATGTGTCTCCCCCACGCCAGATTTATTATCATTTACCATTTCAAAAAGTACGCAAAAGAACAAAAACCGAACACATTGTCACAACATAATAATACTAATATTTAATTATCATCAATATTATTTTATGAAATATGACACCAAAGGATGACGACACGACGACGTAACGCGTGCGTATTGGCCGCGGTCCATAATATTATTATATATTTTATTTTCCGCGTTGATCGACGACACGACTATTTCGTACTCCGGAGTGAGGTGCGGAAAAATCAAAACAATAATAATTAATAATAAATTATATGACAAAATACAGGTACCACGCTCGTCATACAATTATAAATAATAATAATAATAATAATAATAATATAGGTTGGTATATTATGTATCGTTCCCGATATCTCGTTTCTTATCTCTGACCCCCACCCAAATACGCACCTATCGATGGAAATTATCACGTCAAGCCTTGGGAATGTTTGCGCAGGACGCGACTATTCACGGACTCATGTCGCGTAACAGCACGTGTAAGTGCTAAAATATCTCGTATAGATTGAAAATCGCACAAACGATGGTCTGCTTGCAGGTACGGACAAAAAATAAAGAAGAAAAAGTAATAGAGGTTACCTGGTCACCGTCCGGCAGCCATCTTTGCACGCAATCTATACGAGAACTCGTCGGCGGCGGCGGCGGCGCGCAGGTAGCATACACAACACGGAGGCCACTGCCGCCGCCGATTCAAATGCGCGAAACCTAACCGCCTTTTTCCGTTCGGTATTCATGGTATTTTTTTCGCGACAAATAAGGGCGTAGTTATCACAGAGAGGGGGATAGATATAACATTTATACAATGACAGGTATCACAGGTATGTGGGTAAGGTGGTTACTCACTTTTTATCGCAGGGTGTCTATGATCAACAGCGTTTGCAGGCGGTACCGCGATCTCGGTAGACGGTCATCATCTCGACACTTGCACTTACACGCCCGCGGCTACGATAACGCAACGGGCCGTGCGGCCCCCGGGAGCCATAACCCAAAGGAACAAAAACTGCGTCACTAGCACACGAACTGAAACACGGTCACTCGCGCGACACCGGATCAGAGCTGTCGCGTTTATATTGTCATTAACAATAATATTATTAGGTTGCACTCGCGACGGGCGACACGCACGCGGACACTGTTCACCTGCACATCATCGGAGCGGCGGCGGATTTAGATGTATCGTCGTGTTTTTAGCAAACGGCACGATAATATAATAATATTTTAACACTCGGAAAATCGCGAAAACTACGCACGGACGAACCAAAAAACACGTATTATTGATAATAACAACGGCGAGACGCGCACTGCGCATACAACTCTACTGCTTCGATACAACGCGACACGCACACGGGCGGCGGCAGTGGTTTTCGAACGAAATTACAAACGGAGGGGAACGGCGGCGGCGAAGAAAATAATAATAATAATAAAATACGGTACAACGGCGGTCGCACACTCGCACGTACCCGAAACGTCACGCACCAGACGACGGCGGTGCCCGTAACGATAAAACCGGCCGTCAGACGCATGCGCGCGCCAGGTGAAACCAGATTTGCGACCGTGGCGCAGCGCCGCGGCCAGGCACGGTGACCGGGTGGGGACTGCCGTGCAACTAGAATACACACCATAGGTATACGCATTGTGATATTATGTATAGGTGTATAATGTGTGTATATACATCCGTATGGATATAATATTATGTACCTATATACAAATAAAATTATAATATAATATTATGTAGGTATATAAACACAAAAGAGACCTGCGACCTGCTGGCTGCTGCTGCTGGTGCTGCTAGTTTGCCAACGGCGAGCGGCTTCTTATTCGTCTTCGCCGCTAGATAATATTATTTATGTATACATATGATTATAATATAATTCATTTCTTTTTCTTAACACCCCCCTCCATCCAACTTTACACAAAACCCATCAACCTCCCCACGCCACACACACGCGCAGGTCGACACTCGATACTCTTCGTAATTATAATACACCAACTGCCTCTATATACAATATTTTAACGGACATATTAATACCTATACATATTATGTACGTACCTAAGTATATAATATAATATCAAACCAAACGAACCGTTGCAAGAATAAATTTATTTTGGATTTTAAGCGCAATAAAATGAAAAAAATTTCGAAAAGCTATACCTACGTTCAATATTTTTTTATTTTTTCTTTCTACGGTCCACGAGTTAAATAATATAATATATTTTGTGGGTCGCTGACACAAATTGATATATTACCTAAAACCTACTAATCACTCATCAGTCATCATTAGGGCTAGGAATGTGTAGCATTTGCATATTTTTTCATAGCACTCCAGCACATCACTCTTTAAATACAAAATCCGATTTCTACATCACAGAGTTCAAATATACATTTTTTTTTGCATTTTATTGCATTTTCATATGATAGTTGTAAATAATTGCATTTTTGGCACTTTTATGTCAGTTTCTTAGCTTTTTTATTTAGTTTTTGTTAATTTAAAATCCATTTTTGTAGCATTATTTTTAACTTTTTAATGCCTTTACGGCTTTACTGTAGGTTTTCAATGCATCATTTTCATAACCTTAGTCATCATAAAATTATACTGGATGAACTATAATTTATAAAGTACCTACTAACCATATATATATTACTACTAACTATATATATTTATGTGTTTAAGGTTTAATATTACCTTAGAAACATATTCAACTATTATTATTGATTTAATCATATTATACGCAAGCCTTCGTTTTCATTTTTAAATATAACCATATGGATATGGATTAAGGTATCTAACATAATACACAATAATATAATACACTCGATACTTCTAATTTTTTTTATTATTAAAACTGCATGGACTATGGAAGAGAAATTTTTCTGTATTCATTTAAGTATTGTTTTTTCCTGCTCCATTGCCAATAAGGTAAAAAACTGGTTGAAATACCGATACAGCTACGGCTACCTATATGGTTTTACTTAAATCTGATTTTCGATTTCTCTATACAATATACCTATGTTAAAATTCATGAGATTTCACAATATATAACTTGTAATAATTGTTAACATTTATCTACTTAAAAATAAAAAACGTTTAAATATTAGATTCTGAGCGGAGCGAGGAATGTATTTTTAATTTGATAATTAGGAATATTGAGGAGTGAGGACTTGAAGTATTGAAACGAAGTTATTAATTATTTACAATAAACCTACTGTGAATTATTTCGTTTCAGGAAATATTTTTCAACAGTTGGAACAGTTGGAACATTTAAAATAAAATATTTTTTAGATTTAAATCTACTATACATAAGTACAGGTGGTAGGTAGGTATTTATTTCAATGAATTGTAGTAATTTCGTTTATATATATACCTATTATATATTTTAAAGTGGAAAAATAATACAAAGATACAAAATATTTACATTAGTATTGAATTGTATTGAATATTATAATAATTCATTGTGAATTATGTAATCAATTATAAACAAAAAAAAAAGCTGGTAAGTGGATGTCGCTCTGCTGTACAGTAGGTTACATTGTATAATAGATTGTATTAAACTTGAATTCAATGATATAATAGCATTATATAAGAAAAACGATTCTGAACGGAGATGGGTTGTCAGTCTGGATATTTTATATTGTTATTATTTATTATATCATGTATAAGTTGAATTAATATTATAGTATTATATTTTAGATTCTGAGCGGACCGAGGAAGCTAGTGGTTTTACAATGGTATTTATTTTTTTTATATATCCTGTATACAAAATGTCTACCAAAGGAGTCCTTCAATGTCAACATAATATAGTACCTTATCTTTTAGCAAATTGGATCAAGATGGTAATTTAAAGAGGTCATTTTTTGATTTTCTCAATAGTTATTTAATGCCACGGGAAAAACTACTGACAAATAATGAAAAACCGCTTAAAATGGGATAACGAATAAAAAATTATAATAATATAATGTTAATTCAACTTAAAGGCTATAATAAATAATAAAAAATTAAAAAAAATCCAGACTGATAGACCGTCTCCGCTCAGTATCGTTTTTCTTATACAATAATATTGTATCATTGAATTCAAGTTTAATACAATCCATTATACATTGACCCACTTGTAACCTACTGTACAGCAGAGCGACATCTACTTACCCGCTTTTTTTATTCGTTTCTATGGTGATAAACAAAGCATTAGAAATTAAAATCCCATTTTTAGTGGTTTTTCGTAATTTTCAGTGGTTTTTCCGGTGGCACTAAATATAACTATTGATAAAATCGAAAAATGACCTCTTTAAAGTACCATCTCGATCCAATTTGCTAAAAGATAAGATACTATATGTTGAAATCGAAGCACTCCTACTGGTAGAAATTTTGTATACAGGATATTAAAAAAAAGAAAAAAACACCATTGTAAAACTACTAGCTTCCTCGTTACGCTCAGAATCTAAAAGGGGAAAGTAGGTAAGCGCTTTGGCTCTGCAGCAGTACAGTTTTAGGTGTGGAGTGTAGAAACCTCATCATTGAGTAAGTAAAGTATAATAGTACCTATGTACTAAAAAATGCCAACTCTAAAATATATAATATATTTTATTATAACTTCTCGTGGGCCACAATCCAATGTCTCGCGGACCATAGATTGGAAACCACTGCTCTAGGGTTTGTTATGCCAGTATGCCACAAGGAAAAAATATAAATTATATATTATTCAAATTTTGTTTAATTCATTATTTAATATTCGGTGTAATGGTGTTCAAAACTTAAAAATGTTCTAATATTTCTATTATAACCCGTAACCAATGATAACAAGTATTTATAAACAAAATAAAATGTTCGATTTCCATCGAAAATCGTGAATCTCAAAATACTTGTGCGAGCACCATTTTAAAATGTAAATTTTGGATTTCTTAGTGCACAATCATACACGGTAGCATGGGTGGATAGGCCCATGGGGAAAAAGGGATTTTCCCTGTGGGCCCCCGTCTGTGTTTGTGGCCTGGGTGCCCACTCGGGTCTACACATGGTTTTTTTGCAGAATAAAATATTCACCAAATAGGAATAGTTTAAATTTAAAACTATTCATTTTTTTATATTAATTATTAATACTTAGGTACCTACTGTTCTTTTTAACAATATAATAATAATACCATGACTAGTCAAGAGTTTGCTTACGGATCTTTAACATAGTATTTTACATTTTTATCATTAATCGAAGACCAAAATATCCTCGTATGTTAAAGGGTACGTTTTTGGTCGTATTAAGATGTATTAATGTCCGCACGCAACTAACTGACTGCAGTGTACGATCAAATGTCTATTTTGATTGATATACGGCACCCACAATTTCGTTATGAAATCTTTTTTCGTTGTTGATAAAGTATAGTTTTATACTCAATAGTCAAATTATTATAACGTATGTTTGTGTATACACGGATGATTAATAATAAGAAATTCATCAATAATATCATAATTTTTTTTTTTTGGTACTGGGGGGGGGATTTATCCCGACCCCCCCCCCCCGTATGTACGCCACTGCCCTCAATTTGTACAAATTTTTTTCAAGTTATACGAGAATTTGTGTGAGGGGGCTATAGAAACGTTTCTCCACCCCCCCCCCCATATTTCCAAAACTACTTATTTATGTGAAACTTCTATGCACATATTTGTACGAATTTGTACGACCTTACGAGAAATTTTTCAAAAAAGCATTTTCCTCATATGCCGTTTCCCCACCTAACTAAAAATACGTTTTCGCATGAAACATTTTATTTATAGGTAAACGTGTTAGATTGAATATCTAATGCGAGTGAAGCGACCAAATTTTTTTTTCAATTTGAGGGCCCCTTCAAATATTTCCCTGTAACATAAACACTACCTATCCACCCCTGCATGGTAGTACGAAGGTACCGTGAAAATGTCAAGTCTGAACTCTGAAGCTATCACTGTTTAGGCTTTACGTTAATCAATGAGTGAGTGACTCAGGACACATTCGATTATATTATATTATAATTTATAGCAATCCCGCCAGTTGTTGCCCGTGCCAAATAGGCGGCCCGTGAGACTAGCTATTGCGATTATACGAACAGTAAATTATTAATAATTCTAATTAGTATTGCGAACCATATGAGGTGCGTACGTAGTGTATAATTTCTATCTCTACAATTTCAAAGTTATACCAAGTTTGTCGTTTTTACTCATTCTGCAGCCTCAGCGATTTGGATAGAATGTGTACGGACGTACGGTGGTTATTGATATAGATGTATATAACCCGACTTTGCCCGGGAAAAAATTAATACAAAATACCGATAGTTATATTGGTCATTGGTGTACCTTAGTTCAGATTTTATAGCCCTTGGTATATTTCTGAACGTACCTAGTTCAAACTACTCTCTGAACTCCTCCGATAACTCTAAGAACAATTTCTGAAAATTTCATCAAAATATGTGGAGTAGTTTTTGAGTCTATAGGCCACAAACATAATATAGAGGAATCATTTTATAAACAAACTCCTTTATAAATTGTTTTAACATATAATTTGTTTATCTGAGGCCATAAGTGTGACAATTTGATGCATGTTTCACCTATCTACCCGAGTAACCAATGGCAACTATTTATAAACAAAAAAAAATTTCCAATTTCCATCGTTAATCTCAAAATCTTTGTTTGTGCACGTTTTTGAAATGCAAACTTCAGAAAATCCTTTCATATTGCACACATAGATCATTAGAAGAACCATTAAATTGCAAGTTCGTACGTTTTGTAGATTTTGAGATGTAGTGGTCGGTGAGTAAGTGGTATTTGTCATTTAAATATAATGATATCAATTATAAATATATACTAGATATTATTATAATAATTAATTATTAATAATACCTATAATAAATGACAAATACAATGTTTTCGGAAAAAAATTGTTAAACTTACTGTATAAAGTATCTATTATAATAATAATATATAGGTAGACAACCAGTCTTAACTCAGAATCATTTTTCGTATGCAATGATTTATGATTTAATTTAAATCTAACACATACATATGTGTATGTCTATATCTATAAGTATAGGATTTTCCGCAAAAATAAACTGCACGTGGGCGAAACCGGGTTATTCAGCTAGTCATTACCTATAGGTATATTAATATATTATTATTATTAACTTTTGAGTCAATAAATACCGCCTTATCAGTAGCGTAGCCAGGAATTTTGAATGGAGGAGGGGGGCTAAGTATAAAAATATAGTATATACAATATGACTTTTATTTACACTTTTTATTTTTTTATTAATCTTGATGAAATTCTATAAAGTCAACACAGTCAATGAAGCTATCGCCTCCTTTGCCCACCCCCCCCCCCCTCTTCATGGCTAAGCCACTGCAACTTATCACAGAACAGTGTCGGTGTGAATAAATTAGTGGTATGAATAGACAATAGCGTAGGTAAAATTAATCAAAATGTATAAAAATGGCATTGCAGTAGTGTATAATGAAGGCTCCGGTGCAATAACCAAGTCCAAATTTTTCAAAAACTCGTTTTCAACACAATAATGTTAAGAAAAAGATTCTCTATAGATTGGTGCAAGAACCAGATACGTCCTATCATTATTATAGGAGATATAGTTATAAAACTAATTTTTATTATTCTTCGGTTGGTGGTTGCAATAACCATGGCGTATCCGTAAAAACATTATACTTTATAGGTATACATTTTAATTTCTCATTGGGCGCAAAAACCAAATACGTCCGGACATAACTGGTTATTGCTCCCGGCAATTTCAGATATTTTATCCGGTGCAGCGTTATCAGGTATAAAAAAAGATGGTGTTTTATTTACTAAATCAATAATATATAAATGATACATTTATAATAATAATCGTATATTGTTAGTGTTAATTGGACATTTGGACTAGTTTTTAGATTCTGAGTGGAACGATGAATGTATTGATTTTACAATGATGTGTGTTTTTTTTTTAATTTTTTTAATTTTTTAATTTTTTTAAATTTTTTTTGTGTCTGT
>NC_042494.1:89306566-89311156 GCF_005508785.2 Acyrthosiphon pisum | reverse complement strand
GAACTTAAGAATACAAAGCTATTTTTTTTTACGTCTATAGGTAAGATACTAGGGTGTACCAAGTCATCGCACATCCAACGAAAAAAATACTCATTAATGTAAAATTAATTTATTACATTCATGTGTTCATATATAATGAATTATACATAATTATATTATGTATTTACATGGCTATTATTAGTTCTTACATTAATCACTCATTCACTTAGCTTAGAATCCGAAACATTAATTCAAATTATTAACATTAATTTGAATTTTAGGGATTTCATTTCATTCTATAAGTTTATAACACTCGAAATCTTATGTATATAACCTTCTAATTTCTATACTCTATAGCAGCGTTTCTTAAACTTTATGTTCCGCAGAGATCACTTCATGGTACCGCGAAACGTCAGTGCTTGTTTTCCAAATATTAAATCGATATCTGTGTTAAATGTTGGTGTATTTCAAAAGACGAATTTCCTTATAATTATCCTTATAATTGTCACAAAAGGCCGTGTGGGCACTTTTACCATTTGTAACCACATACCTATATAATATATGTGTGAAACGGAGTTCACCGCCTATGTACCAAAAAAAAACAAAATACCGCAACAGACTTGATGCCGAACCTAATATGAGAATACAACTTTCGTCAATAAAGCCCAATATTAAGAATATTTGTAATAATAAAATGTAATTTCACTCATCTCATTAAAATTAAAATTTAGAAGTCTTGTTATTGTCTGTTATTCAAAATATTTTTTGAATTAAATACAGAATAGTGTGTACACATTATTATTAAACGAAATTATTATAATTTTTATTGCAAATAATCCTTACATAAAATGACACATTAAAACTATTGAAACAAAGTATGGGTTCTAATTGTCAAGCTATAATAACTTACTGTTGAAAGCTAAAAAAAAAGATAAAAAGCTAAAAAAAAAGTAGGGGTCCACGATAAAAGTGGACAAAAAAAGGGTTCCACGGATAAAAAGTTTAAGAAACGCTGCTCTATAGAATACCTGTATAATTTAGGTCATTGGGCGCACAGATACATATTTTTTTATATAACATGTCTTTGTCTCGGGATGGTTAGTGACTAACCGTTAGTCAACCCTGTAGTTTTAGGAACCTGGATAATAAGTAATAACTAATGAGTATCTATTAATCGTTGAACATTTAGATATAAAAATAAAAAAACAGTTCATACCTATTAGGTATTCATATTATTTTAAACTTCCGCCCAAACTATCCAACAAAACTAAATACAATATTATATTCTCGGTTTTGTAAAGTTAAAGACCTTATTATTTATTAGTTATAACTGCATATATCAATATAATTAAGTAGGTGCTTGCTTTTATGTGGGTATATGTGAGTTTAGAGTCACACGTAGGAACGCATCGTAATTCGTAAATCGCAAATAATTATGAATTATTATTTATTATATTTAATAGCTATAGAGCGGGCGTGAGATATAACGCCCTGCTATACATTATAGGTCTCTAGAGAAGTCATTCTAATAGATTTATTAAATTGAATTCACTGATACATAATTTAAAAATGTCCTTTCAAATTCTCATTGTAGGTATATATATTATATTATATAGTATAATATATATATAATAATATATTTTTTAAGTTTCAAGTAGGTACCTACCCAGGAACAATATATTATTGTATAATAATATATACTATACACATAAATACACGATGAGAATTTATTGTTAAACCTATTTTGAAATTACAATGAAACAACAACTAAAATCGGTATTGTTCTTCGTTTAAATATCTAATTTCGTCCAAACTTATGAGGAATCTTGTATTTAATTTTTAAATCTTAGATTTAAAAAAAACATTCTTATGAATTCCTAACTCAAAATAATTTGAAATTTTTGTGAATCTAACTTCAGACGCTCATTAAAAATTATGGAAGATTTACGTTCAACTTTTCTTTTTAATTTACACTAACAACATGTGGAACCTTGTATTACAATTTCAGGTTTTTTGAGCTAGTGAACATTTATTATCTACCTTAGTTTAAAATAAACTACTCAAAATCAAAAATCCCATAATATGCCTATTATATGAATAGCTCAACATTAGTCAAAATATTTTGAAAATATTCTGGTGTATAAGAAAATATAAACATTCTGTGAATATGTCATATTGTATCTAAGGTAATATTTTTTTATAGTTATACCATAAACTAAAACAGATTTTGTCGAAAACAAATTTTCCTAAATCTAGAAAAGCTAGGTACCTACTTAGATTGAAAATCGAAGCCTTATTAGTTATTTCGACTACTTATCACAGAAAATGCACACATTAATACATTCATCATTCCGCTCGGAAACTAAAATAGTAAATTAATTACAAGGCTATTATAAACACCGTCGACTCACTAGAATAAAATATTAAAATATAATGTATTTACCTATAGTATTGAAGATTTTCAAAAAAGTGTGAATGTATTAATTTTACAATTAAAATTGAGTTTATATTTTTTGGTCTAAGGACACTCTTGTAGAAAAAAATTATCCGATTTTCAAGTTCGAGAGAGGTAAGATTGTAAAAAATCGAAATTTCTTAGTCTAAATAATTGTTTGATAACCTTAGTTAACAAAAAGTTAGACCATCTCTGTTCAGAATCGTTTTTGATCGTACAAATCTACAATGATTTTATCTTTGAATCCAAATTTAACACATCCATTTCATATTTCAGTGATCTACTCAATGACGAGTTACACTCTAGGGATGTTCAAACTAATGGTATAATGATGGGACATATCCTCTATTGCACTTTTTTCAATATTTATAATATAATATTTTTATATTATATGATTCTGAGTGTTACTGCTGGGTGACTTCTCTGGTTCTCTCATCACGTATCCATGTCTGTAATGTACATTTTCACACATATGCTTATTGTAAATACCTACATAATCCAATAAATTAAAAAATATATATATTATATGATGAATAGTATAATACTATTGATAGTGACATTGTTATATAAAAAAAAAAAATTACGTTAGTAATAATATTTTTTTTATAATCTGGTAAAGTATGAATATTTGTTTTGACAATAAAATTCTTTTTTTTCTGATTATAAAAATAATAAACTCGGGCAGAGGTGAATACTTACTTTTAAAATGTGCTTTAGGCTAAAATAAAATATTTGTATAAATTAAATAATTATTAAATTAACAGTTCAACCATAAAATATTTAGATCATTAAGTAGGTACCTATATAATATATAAAGTATATCTTTTTATGTTTTTTTTCTCATTTCTTTTATAGTTAAATTAAAAATTGGTTGATATTTAAATTTAAAACTTATTATGTTATTCTAGAGTTATCTTAATGGCTTGGCTATAATGGGTGTTCATCATGGGGTCGTAAATTTGTAATTAATTTAACCCCAAGGGCCAAGTGAGATATTAGATGAACTTGCAAAAAAGCAAAATAAACCGTATTTACCTATTAATTTATGTAGGTACTTCAAATTGTTACCTATTAATTAACTTTTTATTTTCTGTTTTTAATTAATAAATCGATCTATAAATCCTTAAATTATGTTTTTGATGACCTTTTGTGTGCGTGTTAAAAATTAGCCTTTAATTTCCCAATTCCCATAACAATACTATTTCATATTTGACCTACACTGGTATACTCGACAAGACGACAACTACCTATTGTAGGAAGTATAAATTGTATGACGCCTTCTTAAAGACGTTTTATGCTATACAAAAACAAACACATTTTTTCTTTATGAACTACTATTTAAAATTTAAGTGGTCAGTTCTAAGCCTGAATAAACTAATAAAGTAGAAAGGAAATTTGTTTTAGTATTGAAATTGTTCAAGTAGGCATTGGCGCCGGTAAAGGCGTAATAAATAGGCAGCCAGGTTTGGTATTAAAAAACTCAGAGACGGCTGCCTATTCAATACCCCTTACCTATGCTTGCATATATATTATAACGTACTATCGACGTAACGTACAGTTCATTTTTGCACGTAGACGGCACATTTAGGCTTATTTAGGTAGTTAATAGATATCAGAATAACTCTATCGAAAATCAAACCAATAAGGTCGCTATAAGTAACCCCAACTTGGCTAAACCACGAATACGATATTCGAGCTAGACAACCGCGGTCGGAATAATTCAGAGAACTGCAGTGCAAATGACGATTTCAAAATTTTAGATAGGAACCTATACCCACGTCTACCCTAAGCTTTAGGAATACCGAATAGACTACGATTACGAGAACGAAATAGCTTGGCATGCACCTCTTAATATAATTTTACCTTGTACAAAATACAAATACAATTATCACTACTTATTCACTAGGTATGTCTTAAATTTACACTAGCAAGGAATTAATATACCTATGTCCTATATTATATTTATACAAATTTGAAATTATAATTCCAATGATATCGCAAAGTACAAACACTTTTAATAAACTACAAATTATACACTTTTACAATTTAGGGCCCGTTTAACAATAGTTGAACTCCGGTTAAACCACCGAATTCGGCCGGTAAAATCAGTGGTTCAAGCGTAACCGAGGTTTAAACTATGATTGTAAAACGGGCCC
>NC_042494.1:89294981-89306516 GCF_005508785.2 Acyrthosiphon pisum | reverse complement strand
CCTACAATTAATTCTTTAGAAGCGGAAAATATTTTTAAAAAATAACCAATAAGAAGGACATTACTAACACCATATAGAACAATACGCTATTACGCTATCACCTTATTCTATATCAAAATATTCAAATTGAATGTTTGGAATTAAAATGAGAAATATAAAATATGAATAAGAACTGGTTGCCAGTGGTTGGTTAGTTTTACTCTATACAATTTGTAAGTAGGTATAGGTACATAGAACAGAACAATGCTCTATTGTAGGTAGGTACCTAAGTGTTGGACAGAGATAATACCCTGATGTTAAAAGTATTTAAACGCTGTATTAATAAGAATTAAGACACCAACTAGCAGAAACTACAAGATTCTGATCATTCGCGCAACTAGGGGGGTGGAAAAGGGTCGTCTTTAGCACCCCTTGTTTTTTAGGTCTAACTATCGTTATTATAGTGAAATACCATAAATTCTATGTTTTTAAAATATGAAATATTATAGAACCCCACGTTTTAGAGGTCTAGTTGCGCCTATTCCTGATGTGGACCGGAATGACTTCACAGCTACAGTCATTATTCATCATTGAAATTAGTGTTGTTTGAGAGATGAGAACAGCAGACACCAAGTTAAAAATTAAATGTAATATGCACAGTATAGATTAGATTTTGTTAGAGTGAAATACTAATTTGATTTACACTCTGAAGTCTGAATAGTTGTTGGCTGAACGCCCACCTATAATAAATGTAATGAACAAACTAACATTTTATTAATGACACAAAACTCTGTCAGGCGTCAGTTGATTGTGTAACTCGTTTACAAATATGAATGTAATTGTATCGCCTAATAACCCAGCAGTTGTTGCCAAACGTATGTATTTAAAAAGACAAAATTTATTAAAATATATGTTACAACTTGACATCATTCCAATACTTAATTATAAATACCTAATAGTTAATACTGTGAAGTGTGATCAAATTATGCATGATAAAAAAGTATATTCGATAAATAATTCAGTTTTGGATTTTTGTTTAAAACAATAAATTATGAAAGAATAATGGTTAGTACCAATAATACTCAATACTTAGTATTTTTATAAGAAAATATATTTCAATTGAAAAAAATTTCAAAATTGTTTGAAAACTAATATCATTGATTATAACTACTAGTAGGTATTTATAATCAATGCTAATATTCAATAAAATATATTACTTTAAACAAACATAATACCTAATGACTGTAAGGCCCGGAACTTGATGACCTAAAAATCTTCAAAAAAATCATACGAAAAAAAATTTTAAAATGACTTATAAACATCAAAAAATGACATACAAAAATAATCACAAAAATACCAAAAATTACTTTATGACTTAACATTTTTAAAAATTTACGTTTTATACATGTAGGTATCTTAAATCATAATCATTATATAGGTGCTAACTCTTTAAACATTTTTAATTTTGAAAGAGCCTTCAAAAAAAATTTTTTGTAGTTTGAAGTAAGTTGATTAAATTTTGGGAAATTTTTTTTGATTTACCGGGCCTACAGTTTATTAAATAATTGTAGATTGTGATAACCAACGATAAAGATAATGAAGTCGCAATAAGCTAATGGAGACTGAATGTGTTACAATAAAGCGTAACTTTCAACAGGAAATGCAAATATATGTAAAAAAAAGCACAAACATGAATAAAATGGACTAAAAATACTAAAAAATGACTGTTATGCAAAAAATTCCCTAAGAATACAAAAAATGCAAAACAAAAATTGTACCATTAAATTCTATGAATCAAATTTCTGTAAAGACGAGCCTCGAATGTAAGCATTAGAAAAAAAAGATGCAAGTGCATCAAGTTCCGGGCCCTACTCTTCATACTACTAATTAATTATTTTATCACAATTATTACCATTATTTTAGTTGACGAATTATAATATTTAAATATTGTTAAAAAAAAATAAAATCAATGAAAATCAAATGTCTTAATTATTAATATAATCTTTTAAAAATAACATTGGGTCATGTTAGATTTTATAGACTACATTTTAAAAACCTTAAGTAATATAAATTATAGATTTAAACATCTACAAAAGTTGTTAAATCTACAAGATTGCCATTTAATGTTTTAAAAATGGGTAGTACTGTTAAACCTACATTTTCACCGATACAAGCTATATTTAGAAAATATATTAAATAATAACATTATTAAAAATATCTGTACAGACTACAGATGCTTATAAAAAATCAGCAATAGTTTACTTTATATACTACCGTACATATTTTTGTCAATCATAATGGAAAAATATATTTTTTTTTTTTAAACATAATTTAAGTAAATATAATATAGTTCGGTCTACATTTGTATACACATCCATTTATCAGGCGATGAATCAGGTTTTGACCAGGAACCAGGTTCTTTGAATTCTTGGTAGGGCATATGCCATATTCCATTTGCAGATTCTTGAGTGGCTTGTAAATATGTTATAGGTTCCTAAGACAACAAATTTTATATTATTATTATTTTATTGCAATTTTCAAACATTAAAATAAATGCATGTATCAGATTGCACACAATAATAAAGGCTGTCATATAGTATGCGGTCTCTCTGCTAACGTGTTCTACCGACCATTGTCATCTTCTATAGGATGTGGTCTACCTGCAGCTCTAGTTTTTGCATGGTCTTATGATAGATATGGTTGTAACGTCTCACACGGTGGCTTACCCAGATTCGGCGTGGAGCGTACGTTGACAAATCACTTTAGTGGGAAGGTCGCCAACCCACAGCCGAGATTCGGAAATCAGAACGTGTGGGATTTATAAAATAATAGTGTAAATAGGGAAAACGCAATAAGAACATACAATTGATGGGTGAATTAAAAGGTATAGATTTCAATAATAATGTAGTAAATAAATAATTAATTTATGGCCAAGAAAAGCCCACGGGCATAAAAACTTGGCCGCAACAAAAAATGGTCACCTTAAAAAAAAAAACAAATACATAATAATAATAACTCAAACTGCACTATTGCAGGGTACTAGCACGGCACCTATGTGGTTACCGGCGTACATAAATAATATTCATAATAACAGTAGTACACTCTAGTAAGTACTATACACAGAAAAACAAACGAAATACCGGCCAAGATTTTGTATATAATAATAATAATAATAATGGTATTACCAAATTTTGATGTGTGACCTGGGCATCGTCCGCGGTAAACGGTGTATCTACTCACACGTCATGTTGTCCGGCAGAAAGGCACAATAAAAGTAACGGGCGCGTCACACATCACACGCAAAAAGAGCATTATATAATAATTAGGTAATAAATGATTATTGGCCGGTATTCGTGTTATATGGGGAGAGGTATTCGATAATGACGTAGTGCCGGCCGGTTAACTCGACCACGGGTACTAGGCAGCGATGATAGTGTGTGTGTCCGTCGACTATCATTTATGCATATCGGCGTTTTGTTTTGGGTGTGGGCAGAGATGCCCGCGGGACGGAGAGCGCTATCATATAATATTCAATATTATTGTAATCGTTCATTTCGACCGTTACACGTTCTCATCTCTTTTCTTTGGTTACACTTTATATTTATGTTTTAGGATAACAAGGCTTTGACATTTCTTAAAAGTATGGACCCTCACTGCGTACACTACAATTTCAGCACTCACGCAGTCACACACTCATTATATAGGCAAAATAATTTTACTTAATCATAAGTAGTGATAAATCAAGTATCAACCTCCAATTTCTTAATTAATAAAAATGTTTGGTTGAATAATGATAATGCCCAATGTAATAAGTGTGGAAGTGAGATGAATTTGTATATACGTTAGGAAAGGGGCAAAAAAAGGCGAATATTACATTGCGAACAAAAGGAAAATCAAACAACTTTTTATTTTTTTAATGGAATGATACGATTAGATTTCAAAGAATTTTTTATTTCTTTTGAAATTTTTATTGTTTGTTCGCCAGTAGCAGTCGCATACTATATTTGAAATTTATCAGTATGACATACTATATGACAGCCAAAACAAACATGTCATTGTATATAAACTTACTTTAATAATAACTTCATTCCCTGGACGTATTCTTAATCCTAATCTATGTTTTTGTAACCATTTTTGAAATATACTTTTTATGATAGCATCTCCTAATAAATATTTGTGACCACGCATAAGATCCCTGGTGAGAATTTTTGTATCAATACCACTATACATTGCAGCATATAGAACAAATGGATCATCTTTAGACCTAAACAAAATAAATAAAACATCATAAATAAATATTTATATTAGTTTAAGATTAATTTGTATAACTTAATTATCTTCTTACAGATCGTTTGTAAAAAATATGTGAGCATTTTTTTTTATAAAATCAAATTCCTTTCCCAGCATTTTTACTAGATGTTTTCTGCCAATTAATAATACTTTCAGTTTCTTTTCAATAAAACTCTTCATAACAAACTTGGTCTACATAACACAATATTTGCAACAATATTATAAATAATAATCACCAAACAGTTTATACATACATTATGTCTCAAAGTATTTCTATATGGCAATAATTGTATTATTTAAATACTGGTTTTTCAACCTTAACTTATATTATGATAGTTCTGATTTTAATCGCATATATTTAAAAGAGAAATAAAAGAGAATGTTTTTGTATAATAAACATTTATAAATAGCTATTTTCCAAACAGTTTTAAAAAATTATAACTATTGAGTAAAAATAAATGTATAGTAATTGTGTTGATGTAAAATAAGTGAGTAAAGGAGCATTTAAAATTGTTGGCATATGTAAAAGAATAGTTATGTCCACAAAAACAAAAATAAATCACATTTATCAAAATCAATCTTGAATGTACCTAATACAAATTTTTGTGGTATAATCTGTGGAAATAGATCTACCTTTTTGGAGTTTTCAGAGCATTTTAAAATTAATTTTTTACTTAAACTATTATCGTTGCAAAAATCAGAATTTTACATTATCTAACTTAAGAAGACTCCCACACACCCATATGTGTTGTCTCGGTCATTCAAGTGCGTAATATAGAACATTTCTGCTGAGAAAATCACGTTTAGCTCTGTAAATTTTAAAATTAGAGTGAATCAACCTATTATGGAACTTGATGGTAAGAACATTATCTGAGTTCATATGTTGGTTTTTTTATGATAGATAGATTTTTTAGAAAATATGCTCGTATAATATAGTATAAATTAAAAATACTCATAACTCACTAACAAACTGAATAATCTTAAAAAAAGCCAATATACCAACACAGATAATGTTTTTACGATCAAGTTTCATGATAGGTTGATTCACTCTAATATTTAAACTAACGAAGCTAAATGTTATTTGTTGAACAGAAATTTGCTATGTTACGCATTTGTAACACGGTGACAACACATGAGTGGGGTATCCTAATATTAATTTTTTTTTTCATGATTAAAATAAGATAAAATAATTAATATTTTTAAAAAAGAATTGAAATGTATGTCATTAAATCATAATTTACTTAAAGATTACCATTAAAATACCTGCATAGCTGCAGTGGGGTAACTAGGACCTTATTTTTAATTTATAGCCACGCTTTTATAGTACTAAGAATACTTAACAAACAAAAAATCATGTACCCTTTTGGGGAGAGATATATCACTCACATATAGTTTTCTACATATTTAGGTGCTTAGAGTGTTATGGATCTTTGGAAGCATACTGATTATAACAAAAGTTAGAGACTAAAGTACTAGTCACATATACTTACTAAACTAAATACTAAATTTCAAGAATTTTTAAGTAAAAATCAATTGTTTTTTTTTTTAGTAATGAAAATCTACCAACTTTATATTACATAATTATTGTATTATTCACTAATTTAAATACCCAGTCAATTTAATATACATAGGATCGGATATATATGGATCACCTTCAAAGCAAATGGCTGAGCTGGAGGAGAGAGATACTAAACTATAGGCTAAGACCAAGTTAGTAATCTTAATTAAAATTGTAGAAACTAAAACATTGACTAAATATTAGTGAAAAACTAATGGTGTGTTAAATTATGGATCAACCGAATTCAGTTAGATTATTATGTTAATTAATAATTTATATCTTGTTGAAAAATCAAAACACTTAAAAGTTAATTGAATAAATATTATATTTAGGTAACATAAGAAATTAAAAACTATTAGGTATTTGAACTGCTTTAAATTAATATGAAATATTTAAATTCATTAGGCATATTTTTTTATTACAAAGGACACAGTTGAAAAATACTTTAGTAATATACTTTAGTAATATAACCTACTTTTTTGAAAGCTAAATTTAAAAGATAAGTCTTAAAAAATAATATAATACTAGACAGTATACATAAGAGTGCCCAAACTTTGGTTGAAGGGTTTACGTTTACGGCTGATGAAATGTGCTCAAATACCCAAGACCAAAAATATAAATTACTCTCATTATTATTATTCCCTACTTTTTATTAGAAAATAATAGGTTACTCGGCATATTTTTTTAATATAAAAAAAAAAAATATGTCTATGAAGACGTTTTTATTGAAAAGGATATAATTTTATAATAATTATTACATAATTAAATCGTAAAGATCAATCATATCTAAATATTATGTAGTTTTTTTTTTAAAAAAAAAGTGTTAGTTGGACCATAGCCAATAGGACCTATACTCTATCCAATGAGAGAATAATCAGTCCGCTGACTGATTCCTGCCAATGCCACGCATCCCCACCAACTACTCGGTTTTAGCGTGATCACGTGGTTCTCGATGCACCATTAGAATTATTTATGATGCGTGAAAAGTGAATATTCTCTTGTGGGATAGAGTATAGTTTATATGCTCTCTAAAAAGTGGGTCTACTCCCAGTATATCCTAGCACATACACTGCATACCCCGTTTGCACGCCTATAATGGCACTAGGATTATGTTGTGAATAGTAATTCTTACTATTCAAGTTCTTATACCAAAATCACTTCTGGCGGAGACATTGCGAGCACTGTGTCTTAACTAAGAAGTACCACAGAAAAATTTTTCATGTCTAATGACACACTTGTCACATAAAAAACTTGAGTTAAAGATTTCACTTCATTAATATACTAACTAATACTATACTATTGTATCAAAGTATACTTACTAAAGAATGATCACCAATTTTTCCTCTATATGCATATGCCAAGTTTAATCCATCAACAACCACGTCATATGGTGCAGTAATTTCTATGAAATCTTTAAAATCACTCAACTCTTGAGGAGAAGAGTTGTTAAAAATATTTTTTCCAATCATTACATCAGATAAAAAACGTTCTTGAAGTATCTTAAAATCTGAATTTGTGACTTCAGCATGTTCCAATACTTGATTACAATTCTTACATTTTCCACTAGGCAAATAAATTATTTAAAAAATGTAATTTTTATCTCTAAAGCTAAGCATACTATAAATAATATTTACTTATTATGATAAATCATAGTAGTAGTAGTTTTAATTCCAGATTGATTTAATTTGCTTCGAATTAGTTCTGCTAAATTTTCCCTGATAATATACTCATTATCTCTTAAAAATTCTAATACTCTACGATGGCTACAATTTACATTTTTTTCACAAACATTAAACCATGCTGCAACTATTTCTAATGGTATTATTCTATGTAGATTAAACATATTTTGTACTGTAGTCCATCCCAAATCAATTTCTTCTTCTTCAAAAGCTCTTAAAATTACGCTAACAAATGTGTTTAATGATATGTTATCTTCAACTTTTGATTCTTTTATGAATTTTAAAGAATCTCGCCATAAAGGTGTACAACAAATTCCCATTACTATACCTAAATAACAAAATAAGATAATTAATAAAATAAAAATAATAATACTTGCATATTGTCATACTACCTTCAAGAAGAACTGAATTCAATAAATGTAAATTATTTTTAAATAGAGACTGACAATTAGTCTGAATTTCATATTGATCATTATCTGTCAATTCACTCCTCGACTTGTAACATGAACGGATGTATAATAGTTCTAACGCTATATTAGGTTTACCATGACTACATTGTTTCACATACTTCATAAATGACTTGACTAAGTCCAAGCGTTTTTGTTGTGAGCATGCCTCTAAGATGCATCCATTAATATTTTTTTCATTTATATACCCACGATTTATGGACAAAACAGACGATTTCAGTGCATCCCAATCGATTATTGAGGAACTTGATTTGATAACTAATTCTGTAATAATACGTTTTTGTTCTTCGCTGGCAAACCTACCTTTCATTTTGCGAGGTACAATTATATCTGGAGTAACAACGGACAGTAATCTTTGAGTATAAATAATAGTATGTCTTGGACATACTAACTTCAGTAAATTCCAATGCAGATGTTTTCTTAATAACGAACACATATTGAAATACAATTTATGCAAAAAAATAACTAATAAAATTGATACGTAATAACTTAAATACGTGTTGGGTACATTATATCAGTATAATGGCTAATTATTTAAATTTAAAATATCTTATTGTATTATTTAATATTATTTACTTCATGATAAAGTAAAATGTGATATCAATATATTAATATTAATTCCAGTTTACAGTAAAATTTGAAAGTAAACTGCTTACTTCAGATTTCTGAATTTTAAAAAAAAACGTGATTTTGTTTATATAATAACAATAGATAATAGATAATAACAGTGATAAGTAAATAATGATAACGATAACAATAATATTGATAATTCAGATTTGTTCAAAATTTAAAATTAAATTACCTTATTAGTTAAAATTTTAAATTGTCCCAAAGTTTTGTCAATTTGCGATATATTTGCTGTATATGCCATATTATTTAATAATAGCACAGAACAATAGATATAACGATAGATAATAACAATGATAATAATAATAATTATTAAAACCTTAGATCATATACCATGGATGGAGCCATACCTCGATATATTGAAGCACATATAAGCGACGAGTCTCTGACATTGATGTTTGATGTGCGCATGCGTAAGGATACCGGTCGCGGTCGCATAGTCAGATGTTGATTGCTGATAAATAATAAAAATATACCTTCACAAGTTTTTAAAAAAAATAATTAAGTCTATTTAAATAGATTTTCAAAATATTTTGATTTGTTTTGAGCTGTTTACGGACAATTCCAGTTTCCAATTTAATTAGTTTTTTTTTCTATGAATGACAATAAAACTTTATTTGTTGAGTAAACATACTTGAAAATTTAATACAAGGCTCCTACTATATTGTTACAATGACATTTGAAAAATATTAAAAATCCTTAGTCACAGTTTTTTTTAATTAGCATTTAAAGTTCAAAAATTGACAAAATATGTAAAAATCACGAAAATTAGCAGATTATTTTGAGTTAATAATTCGTAAAAATTTTTCTTTTTAGAACTAAGATTTTAAAATGTAATACAAGATTCCTTATAGGATAATCTAACTTTATCAAAAAACAAATGTCTATAAGAAACTCAAATTAAATTTTTATGAGCGTTTGAAATTCATATTTTTACAACTTTTGATATTCACTCGATTTCTTACATAACGATTTTCTTATTTTGTTGTAATTAAAAAACGAGTGACTGTAGAAACTTGAAAATTTCACTGAATATTTATATTAGCATTTTCTATATACGATAAAATTTTGAAAATAATTTGACTCTTTTTGAGCTGTTTACGGACATTGTAAGTTTTCATTTTTTTTAGTTTTTTTTTCTATAAATATCAATAAAGTTTTATCTATTGGGCCCAAAAGTGTAAAAAATTAATACAAGGCTCCTGATATATTGTTACAATATCAGTTGAAGAATATTAAAAATACATAGGCACAATTTTTTTTTTATAAGCATTTAAAGATCGAATTTTGACAAAATTTATCAAATTTTAATTTAATTTAATTATTTTGTAGTTAAAAATGTATAAAATGTTCAACTTTTGTATCTAAGAATTGAAAATTTAGAAGGAGATTCCACGTAAGTAATTAATTTTGTTACAAAAAATCTAAAAAATACATTTACACAGTTTACTTTTATAGTCATTTTAATTTCAAATTTGGACGAAATTACATATTGTATAACGCGTTATAAGTACCTAATGGATATTGTGATATGATTAATTTGGAATTTATTATAGGTACCTACTAACAATAGGTCAATTTTTTTTTAATACCATATATATTATTATGTCTTATACCTAGACTGACATACCGTCTCCGCTCAGAATAGTTTTTCTTATACAATGATATTATATCATTGATTTCAAATTTAATACCATCCATTATACAGTGACCCACTTGCAGTTTACTGTACAGCAGAGCGACATCCACTTACCCACCTTTTTTATAATTTATTATGCTATCTAATTTGCTGTCGAAGAACGGGGTCCCTATTTATCCATAATAATATCTATATTAAATTCCGTATGGTAAAACCCTAATACTTAGGCTCCGCTGTCCGTCCGTCCGTCTGTCACCTGCAGGCTGTATCTCAGGAACCGTGAAAGTTAGACAGTTGAAATTTTCACAGATTATGTATTTCTGTTGACGCTATAACAATTAACAACAAATACTAAAAATCCAGCAGAATATATAACATAACCAGTGTTGCCAACATGTTTATAGATAATGGTACGGAACCCTTCGTGGGCGAGTTCGACTCGCACTTGGCAGGTTTTTTTTGTTATTGAGGTACTTTTATGTGTGATAAATGTAATTAATATTTATAATAAAAAAATATTTTATAAATAATAATACACTGGTCACTTATAGGTAGTGGGCCTTCACATTATATTTTTAGGCTTTTTAAAAAAAATCACAATCATTATTTATTTTTGTTAAGGTAACCTATAAAAAAATATTATATACATAGACCTCAGGGGTCAGGGTCCCATACGGCTATACACCGACTTTGTCCGGGGCCCCAAGAATCCTAATTGCGATTTGCAGCACTGGATATTATGTATTTTATTGTATTTATGTATATACTTTGTACAGAGTGATTTTTTTATTTAAAAATACATAATATTATTGCAGTATGAACTACATTATATAGGTATATTAAGTAACAAGTTATATTATACTTATTGACCTACCATTAATTTTCCCACCAGAAAGACGGTTTGTAGGACATTTTATAGTACCTAAATTATTTATATTGTTAAGTATTATTAATACGGTAGTTGGTTAAGTTGAATTACAATTATTTGTTTATTATCATATTTGGAAAATTATTAATATATTTTAATATAACTAATATATTTTATACAAATTGGAAACTGAAAATGATTTTGTCGAAAACCGATTCAATTAAAAACTTCCGTTTTAGATTCTGAGTGGAACGATGAATGTATTGATTTTACAATGATGTGTTGTTTTTTTTTTATTTTTTTTTATTTTTTGTGTCTGTCGTCACGTTTTAGGACAGTAAAAGTGCTTGGATTTTCTTCAACAGTACCTTTTCTGATAGGAAAGTGAATCTAGTTGGTACTTTGGGGGGTCAAAAGTAACATTTTTC
>NC_042494.1:89270596-89293617 GCF_005508785.2 Acyrthosiphon pisum | reverse complement strand
AAAAATCTAAAAAATACATTTACACAGTTTATTTTTATAGTTATTTTAAGTACAAATTTGGACGAAATTACATATTAAAAACGTAAGATAACTATTTTAGTTATTTTATTGTGATTGTATTATATTATTCGTGGGTACTTGAAACTTCTAAAATATACTATTATATATCTATGATAGTACCACGGTTTTTTGTTGATGTATAACGCGTTATAAGTACCTAATAGATATTATGATATGATTAATTTGGAATTTATTATAGGTACCTATTATAGGTCAATTTTTTTTTTAATACCATAGATAAGTATATATATGTCTAATACATAGACTGATATACCGTCTCCGCTCAGAATCGTTTTTCTTATACAGTGATATTATATCATTGAATTCAAATTTAATTCTATCCATTATACAGTGTCCCACTTGTAACCTGCTGTACAGCAGAGCGACATCCACTTACCCACATTTTTTTATTTTGTTTTGTGTTGATATGAGATTTTCATGATTCAAGGGTACATGAACCCTTTCCAGAAAATACTTTATCACAATACATAGGTACAGGAAAATGGTTGTGATTTACTATGAAGAGTTTGATAAACTTTTAATGCGCTTGGGGAAGGAAGTACTTTTTGAAGTGTACTACAGTCATATTGGTATATAATTTTGTTGGCACTATTTAATCTTATTGTATCTGAATGTGAATCATCCAATAAAAATACCTTGACTTTTCTATTTCTCAGGTTTTTAAAAACTTGAGGTTCCATGTTACTAGATTTAATAGGGTCTAATACATTAGATTCAGTATAGGATTAAACTGAATTGCTTGTTCAACTGAATTCACTTGATCTGAGCTGTTCCTTTCTCCGACATTTGAACACAAGTTTATTTCTTGCTTTATATTTAGGAAATGGATATTGTTTGCCATTGAGTTAATAGAAGCTGTTGATAAAACAATTGATTCATTGCTGTTTGCTAAATTTTGTTTTAAACAATTTATTTCCTGCTTAATACTAAGAGCACTATTGTTGTTTGCTATTGAATTATGTGGGGCAATTGATACACTTGATTGCTGTTTGTTTATTTTACTGGCAGTAGTTTGAGAGACTGCTTCATTTTTCATATGTAAAATAATGTTGAAAATTATGGCTTCTGGATGGTCTGCTGAATTAAATAATGGTTCTTCCTTCATATTCATTATTGTCCTTTGAACTGTTTGTGATGGAACCGGCTGGTGTTGTATTTGAGGATTCTCATTGTACGCAGCGGCATTGAGGGCCATGGAGTTATAGGAGAAGTAGCACTGCTGCTTCCTAAACCTAATTGATCTGAACTATTTCTGTCCATGGTATACAATAAGATTTCAGTTTGTCCAGGATTTGAAATAATGTTATTGTTTGGGATATAGGTGTGTGGAGCAGTCGATACAATTAATTGAATTAATTTTCACCTAAAAATCTGCAATTATACGCATGAGATTGTGATGTTTTTGAATGTGACTATTTAAACTAAATTTTAACTTAATTTTAACTGTTTTCCACAAAATTTACATTCATTAGTTTTATAATTTACTTGTCATTTGTGTTCGCTCAGTGATTTTTAAAAGGTAATTTAAAACAAAGCTTCTTCTATAAATATTACAATGAAATATATTATCACTTGTATTTCTGTGATTTAATTAAATATTATTATCAGCAACATCCCGTGAAATAAATGATTTATAAATAAAATAATTAACTAATGTTCATATATTTTAGATATTCTTTTCGTATGCTATCTACCACAAATACGCGATCCACCAGTCATAACGCATAGTGTTCTATGCGATCTACCACTAAAATACTACCATAAACAATCTATACTCTATTCCGAATGAGTTAGGTTCGCACACGTGCAGTATCGTTAGCTGGTGTCGGCCAATTGGACAAAAATATACGTAATTAATAATGTAATATTATAGTCTCAATCAATCTTTAAATATTACTTTGAAGAATGGAATTCATTTTATATTTAATATACCTAGGATCACTATCAATGATTTTGAATACTATGTTTTTAACAGTGTTGGGTAGTAACGTAACGAAAGTAACGTGTTACTGTAACAGCGTTACTTTGCTTGTAACGCGTTACGTAATTTCATTAGAATTATTTCCAAGAGTAACGAAAATGTAATGAAAATTACTTTTGAAAAGTAATTTCTATATAATAACGCGTTATAGTTTCGAATTATTAAGTACCTACCTATGACCTATATATTGCGAATTGAAAAAAAATATATGTTTAATGCGGGTATTATTATGTTTACCAATCTTAACTCGGCACAATTCAGTTTTCAGTGGTTTTAATATTTGAAATGTCTAATTGCACCGTAAATCACGAGAACAGTTAATTAAATTTATTATTCCTTTAAATAGGTTTCCTATGAATATAGCTTGTGTGGAAGACTAAATTTTATATGATCCTATTAACTATACAGGTTTAATAAAGAATTTGCTTGTTCAATTTGCCTGCAGAAGATTATTGCCAAGAAATTTAAAAAAAATTGTATTTTTGTAACGAGAAAGTAATGAGTTGCTTTTCTATTTGAAAAGTAAAGTAATTTCATTACAATTTTATTTGAGTAACGAGTAAAGTAACTTATTTACATTTATCTCTTAGTAACGAGTAAAGTAACTTAATTACTTTTTAAAAGTAACTTACCCAACACTGGTTTTTAATCTATTTAATGTTAAAAGTTTATATTATAAGAATTTATTGATATCATTTAGAATTAACGCTGTTGATATTAGCCATATTTATAATGCACTTTATAAATCAAATATTAATTTAAATGTACATTTTTACCATAAAAATGTTGGCATGAAAAGTTCTTTTTCAAAGGCAATCAAACTATGTAGACTAGGTACTTTGAAGTTAGAATTAACATCTATAATTTTAACGATGTACCTAAATGCCCTGAAATTGTTAAATATTGTTGATCTTTCTCAAATTAATTTATGAACATATACATATATTTAATTAGTATTAGAAATGTTTAATTGTCAATAACTTGATTCAAATTATAACTTTCCAACACAAGCTATTGTAATAGGGAAGTTGCAAATCTTTGTACTATATTATATTATAGTTAAATTTTAAATGATTCTTGATTTGCAAGCCTCGAGCTATCATTATTTAGGCTCTACATTGATCAGTTAGTGAGTCAGTCCGGATATGTCCAATTAGGTAGGTATATTATATTATAGCCATCCTACCCGGTGTTGCCTGTGAGAAACACTTGCGATTATGCGAGCATTATATTTTCAAGTAGGCAATCCACTTATGGTAGATTGCAAACCCCGTGAGAAACGAACATTATTACAAATGTATTGTAATGTACAAACACATTGTTTCCAGGACTACAGTCGAAAAATTAACGTCAAGAATACCATTTTTACTAAGTTATATGGTTTTGACCAAATATAATATACAAGTCTAAAATCATATTCAATAGTAACCTTACAATAAACAAAAATATATTATTATTTAGTTTGTGTTTTTGCTGGACAGCTGGTGCCGCTGTTGTATTTTTGCCATTCAGATTTTCTACTTTTCCTACAATTTTTTTTCATACAAATCTTGTCCTGACAATTACGAACACAACAAATAAAAAATCAACAAAATCAGTAAAGGTTTTCTAAAGTTGTGGTGTGACCTAGCGAAATACAAATTCATTTTTACATATCATATAGATTAACTATTGTATTATTATTTATTACAAACAAAAATTTAAAATGTATTGTACCTAATTGGATCTATGATCCGTTAATATATATATAATAATAATAATAAAATTGTTAATGACCGCGATTATTGCAGTTTTTTAAAATAAAATGTTTAGAGATGCTGCCATAGATTAATAAAAATCACTAATAGAATTATCAAGTTAAATGTTATAAAATGTTAAAACCAGGGATGGAAAACGTTTTTAATTTTTTCGTTTTCGTTTTTGTTTATTGATTTAAAAAATATCGTTTTTGTTTAACGTTTTTAAACGTTTTTGATTAATGTTTTTAAAAACGTTATTTTCCATATTGTTTTTGATTAACGTTTTTAAAAACGTTATTTTCCTATTGTTTCCAAGTTACGTTTTTGATAATATTGTTTATATTTTTTTATAATAGTAACGCACAATATAGAAATACATTTAAAAGTTAAAAATTAAAATGAATTATTTTTAATATTTAAATTTTAAATCTAAATTATAATTTGTATAAAATTAAAAATTAAAAATTTCTGATTTCAAATTATAATGTTTTTAAATTTTAAAAGTGCATTATTGGTAAATTAAAAAGTAAAGACTTAAGTGAAATTTTTTTTTCCTGGTATAAATATTATAATGTATATTACTATAATTATTTGTTTTCGTTTTGATTTCGTTATTAAATTTTTTTTTGGGATTGTTTGTTATCGTTTTTCAATTGTTTTTATTTTATTAATTGTTTTCGTTTTTTGATTTTTTTGGTTTTCGTTTTATTAATTGTTTTCGTTTTTTGTTTTTTTCCGTCTAATAACGTTTTTTAAAAACGTTTTCCATCCCTGGTTAAAACTGACTTAAAAATATAAACCTAGGTACAAAACTAAGTAACAAAAAATGTTTTTTTGTTAAAATTTAGGAATTAGTAAATGTATTTCGTAAGAGCCTTGCAAAATAGTACTTCGTGAGTAAGTTTTTAGGTTGAATATTATAAGTTTTGAACTTGTACAATCAAAATATTCATCGCATAACACCACGGGTTATTAAGATATATTCAAGTGAATAAAATAATAAAATATTACTAAGATATTTATGTATAAAATCAAAATGAATTAAAATATATCAATATAATTATAATAATATACGTATGATATTCTAGTTAAACTGTGGTAGAAAGCATATATTATGCCAAGTGAAAACAAGTGATAAACCGCATACGACAAGAATAACGTATTTAAAAAAGATATTTCTTAGAATTCCACCTAACTCCACTTATTATGACACAGTGGATCGAAGTTAGGACGTTTTGGTATTGAGTGTTCGTGCAGGTACAGTCGTCCCAAAGTAGATTGTGATCAAAGCCGATGTCTGATAGGCGATCACATAATAATTAATAACCTATTGTGTGGTCTGGTTATACAAAAGGTCCAATATCAATTCAAACCGTAAATCTGGAACAATAGCAAACAGAAATTAAATACCATTCAGTGGCGCAAATAGGGGGGGGGGGGGCTTAGAGAGGGCTTAGCCCCCTCAAAATATAATAGTATACCAAGTATGTACCTATAAATTATAATTTTTAAAAAAATGTGTTGGGGCTTGAGACCCCCTAAACATTTTTCCTATTTGCGCCACTGATACCATTACGGAAAGTTGCGAATGGTTTATTACGGAAATTAACGTTCTTCGTAGGGTAAACCGTATAAGCTAGGTACTTTAAGTACCGATATACCGCATTGACGAGGAATCACAGACGTGAACGGTGAACCTAACCTACAGGCTACAGGACACAGCCACACGGGTGTAAGAGGATATGGCCATGTTGGTTGTTGACGCTACTCGCCAGTGTTGCAACAAGTCACAAAGAGTAAATAGGTTCCCACCATAGACATAATAGACATAATGATATTATGTCTATGGTTCCCACACACTGCAACGGCAGCGGCGGTGGCGGTAGCATGGGTGTAGCGTGATGATTTTTTTTTTTGAGGGGAAGGGTGGCTATAGCCTTTTTTTTTTGTATCAACGACGCTGCCGCAACTTCTTGCGAATTACTTCGCATAAGGCCTATAATGATTCAAGTACAGAATATAATTTTACAAATATTACTACAGAAAAATGTAAAGGAACAAAATATAAAAAGGACTAAAGAAGCACATTAAGTAAAATAAAGTAAAATATGAATAAATAATATACCATACCTACATCATATTATTAACATATACATATTTTGTATTTGAATTAAATATAAAAAAAATATATTTTCAATAGGAAATCATTACTATAGTATAAGGTTTTAACATCTGTTTTTTTGGGCAAATATATTAAGAACCTCTTTAGATTTAATAGTATTAGCTAAGTCCCTTTCAATATGAATTAATCGTCAGTCATAGAATTTCTTAGCCATGTTTTTATTCGCCATATTACTGAAAATGATCTTTCACAAGAAGCAGAACTTACTGGAATTGTAAGTGCTACTTGTAAAAGCTTATGTCTTGTATAAATGTGGACAAATGTTTTCGTTAATTTCTGATACAGTAGCATCTATGACAAAATCATCTTTATCAATACAGTTCTTCATAATTAGCATTTTTTATCTAAAATTTAAATTATCAAATATTCGATATTAACAATATTATTGACCGTGTATTGGTTATATTAAAGATACATTAAAATATATTAAAAATATCAAAACCGTTTTGATATTTATTGATAGGTTTTCATTAATATCAATAACATTGATCGTGTATATGGACTTGGGGCCCTTAACAACATATTATGTATTAAAATATTTGTTTGGATAATAACTTGTATACGTCGGAAGCGATCGGCATTTACGACATAATATAAAACTCCCTGATTTTTCTTTGATTTTTCACATAAGTAATATAAATTATAATAAATAAGTAACCAAGGTAACTAAAAAAATGAACATTATTACTATTTGTTGTCTCCATTGCACGGAGAGCATAGACCATGGCACCAGTACACCACCATTGTTTTATATATTAGTATACTATTATAATATGTTACTCATATTAGTATATCTATACTAATTACTAATATTATAAAAAGGAAAAATGTGTTTGTTTGTAACGAATAAACTCAAAAGCTACTGAGTACTGGACCGATTTCAAAATTTTTTTCACTAATAGAAAGCTATATATTCTTTGTTTGAGTGTCGTATCTAGGCATAAATTTAGGCCGATAAAGTTAATAAATAATTAGTATCTTAATTATTATTATTATCATAATAATAAATATTATATATTATCAAAACAAACGAGTAAATTGTATAGGTACCTAAAAGGCTTGGTGGCCGGTGTTTTTTTTAGCTACCTGTAACCTGACCTTTTTAGGGTTCCGTACGAAACAAGACCCTAAGGCTCCGCTGTCGGCACGTCCGTCCGTCGGTCTGTCACCAGGCTGTATCTCATGAACCGTGAAAGTGTATTTCTGTGGCCGCTATAACAACAAAATTTGTTTTTAAAGTATTTAATACTAAAAATCCATCAAAATATATAATATAAGCAGTGTTACTATTACTTGCCAATATGTATTATCAAATCGGTTGGGCCCAAAATGGACCGTTGGTGGTGACGGGGAGGGCTACGGGTACTTAATACATAATATTATATACCTACCTCGTGTTCGTGGTATCTTTAGAAACCATTTAGGACGTAGGTACGGATTTTGCACGACTGTGCGCATTGATTATTATATTATTATTATAATATACACACATCGTTTGCGTCCACCAGCTCTCTCAGAGCCCTGGTATTTTAATGGCGGCATGTTACTTGCGTCCCAAAAAAGGTATATTTTTCAGGTAGTAAAATTTGACCGTTAACTTGGCTATATAATTATTATCGATATTATCTACTAAATCACTAAAATAGATAGTTAATAAACTGTACTGTATTTCTTAATTTTTTTTAAGCTATGGAAAAAATGTGTAGTTCTAAATTGGTCGCGATTAATGGTTTTTATATAATTGATCAGTGGCGGATTTAAGGGTTCAAAGAAAGTAATCAATAAGAAAGCCTCCTACAAAATGTATCATTAAGATACTTACCCCAATTTCACAAAATGTAGATAATAATTAAAATGTAGCTTGACAAAAAACCATGCAAATATAAAAAGAAAGTGAAGCCACATAAAATTATAAAGGTTTAATTTGAGTTACACACTTTTAAATTTCGTTCTACACACTTCACTTTTTATACTACACAAAATGTTAAGAGCTGCTATATACATAAAAGTCGATGATAAAATTACCATTTTATATTTTAATTCACAAAAACAATAATGATGTGTGTATGTATGTTTCTGTGGGTGACGGACCGTTCGGCTAGGTTGGCGAGTGAATTGATGGTGTGTAGGCAATTACTCGTTGATTCTATTTATAATGTTATACTTAATTTAATAATAATACTACTTATTTTAAATTTCAATCAATACTTTAAAGTTATAGTTATAGCAATTTTATAGCAATTGTATAACTAGCAGTTGTAAGAAACAATGTCTTAAACCATTAAATGTATAAACATAATAATATGATAAACATAGTGCAAACGCATTAAATTTAGAGTCCTCTTTACCACATTTTTCAATATTCATATGTACCTACGTTGTGAATTTATCGCGAAAACGGTTTCCAATAAATCAAAGATTGTTATTATATTTACAAAATTATTGTTTTTATTTTCATGCAATCATGAATTATATTATATATATTTATTTATAATAATTATAAATAATCTTATTTGTGATCAATGATAGTGGGTAGAATGTAGAATACCTAACTTAGATTTACCTACGTAGGTATATAAGTATTTATTTCGATCTTTTCTACTTTATTTAATTATAATATTTTCTACTTTTGAAGTATTCCTATAAATTTAAATTATTTTACTATTAAAATAATGGTAAATTATATTCCAATTTGAAATATACTTTTTTTTTAGTTAAAATTTAAAAAAAAATCAACTTTATAATTTAGGTGGGCCCCAGTGCACAATTTAGGAGGGGGCCCCTTGGCATTTGCCAACTAAACGACTGTTAAATCCGCCACTGTAATTTACAGTTAACAGTTTGGATATCATAAAACTTATAAGTCTTAAAGCAATAACAATTTTCGATGAAAGTGTTCGAATAAAAGCTGTATGAAACTAGATGTTCATGACAATTTAATAAGTGATCCTATTTCACATATCAATAATTGACAATTTATTATTACAACATATTATTATTATTATCATGACAAATTGTAAAAAACGAATTTTTATATTATTTATATTATTATTACTATGACAAAAGTTATTATCATAACATATGAGTTTTTTTTTTATTCAATATACTTCTATATTATAAATTAAAATAAACATCAATGTATTTTTTTTTAATTTAAATTTTGATATTGACTATATCAATATTTTCGGGACGCAATTAGATCATAAAAAAAGGTAGGTATACGCAAATAATATAGCATATACATTTTTATTCTAATCGAAGTAATATATATTTTCCAAGGTTAGAAACCGATATTTAATACCGATTTTGAATACCGGTTAAAACCGTTAAAAACCGAAATCGCTACCGAAACCGAAAAAAACCAATACCGGTAATCAAAACCGATATCCGAAATCGAAATCAGGAACGGAAAAAATAAATATCGGGAAATTTATGTTCGGTTTCAAGCCCTGGACTCATTATAATACGTAATAGCCCCCCCCACAATTGTCTTTTTTTATAATGTATAACAATTAACAATACATTTTTATTAGTTTGGTCAAAAAGCATGAATATATAATACACGGCCCCTAATATATGTTTACGATAGTAGTTGAAAAATATTAAAAATACATATACCTAAACAATATTTTTAAAAATATTTAAAGTTTTAATTTCGACAACATTTATCAAACTCAAAACTTAAAATGCGGGTAAGTGGATGTCACTCTGCTGTATAGTAGGTTACAAGTGGGTCAATGTATAATGGATTGTATTAAACTTGAATTCAATGATATATATGATAATTTGTATCCAGGATAAAAAAATAAATAAAAACCATTGTAACTCCATTAGCTTCTAAAATTATTTAGTAGTTAAAAATGTACCTAAATATATTAATTATTAATAACAACAATATAAATATAATATACAGTATCCTAGGCTGCCGAACCGTCTCTACTCAGAACCGTTTTTTGCACACATGATAAATATCATTGAATTTAAATTTACAGTCATCCACTATTGTAGCCTACTGTACAGCAGAACGACTTCCACTTATCCGCTTTCTTTTGTTTATTTTTAAAAAAATGGTGTCCCCCAATTTAAAATTTCTGGGCACGCCACTGTATAGAAAATACATTTTTAAATTCTTTAAGTACAATTACTACAATTTAAGACTTTTTGAGCGACTATCATAGGCCATTAAAATAATTTTTAAATTTTTTCAACATTTCGGGAGGGGCTGCAGCCCCCTCATCACCTCCCCTGAATACGCCACTGATACAGGACTTGAAACTGATATTGGATACCGCTTTGAATACCGGTTTAAACCGTTAAAAACCGAAATGCGATAACAGAAACTGAAATCTTATTTTTTCGGCATATTATGCAATTAAAAAAAATGTAGGTACATATATTTTTAATCTAATATAATATTTTGTTTAAAAAACTTTTTCCTGGATTTACCTCAGAAAATGTTGCAAATTAACCTGCGAAAGTACGTAATTGTCGTTCATCCAACGATTAGATTTATCGCGCTGCGGATCAGGGGAAAGCACGTTCGATAACGACGAAAACTAGGTGCGAGTGAACTAGACAAGCGACGACTACTATACCTACTTATAATTGGGTCTTGCGTGTCGGTAATAAAGTATCTAAGACCAAAGTCCATTTCTCCCCCCCCCCTTTATCCAGCAATGACATCCAATCTTCATAGACCATAATAATATATTAGAGTAACCTGGTAACCACCGGTTTGCGGTAATGGACAGAGCTGCTATGCATCGTGTGTGGCGTGTGTCGTGTCGATATCGATAAAATCGTATATTGAACGTTATTTTTGTTGGTATAGTGTAAAACCAAGTTTCAAAGAAGAATTTACTACAGCTAGCTCAACTTCAAAAATCAATACGGTTCCAGTTGTAACCATAGTTACCACACCGACGCGGCCACGCATGACACAACATCATGGTTATATTTAAGAAATCTGAATAGGTCTATGCACAATACACGACTTAGCTGTGAGCCCGGCTAAATTTACGGGGCATAGTAAATTTATAAAACTTACCAAGCACTAAGCAGTGTTGCCACTCGCCTGAGAGAGTATGTTAAAAAAGAATGGCCTATACTAATATTATAAAAAAAGAAGACTTGTTTCTATTACATCATTGTCTTACATGGAAATGATGGAACTAACATCGTATATTCATTATATTAGATTTTGTTAGTTAATTTGGTAGATATATTATTACTTGTGACTTACACAAACTATTTTTGATTCATTTTATACAAATTAAACAATCAATTATAAAAATTCTTAATTTAACGATGATTAATAATAAAAGCTTATTGGTGGATAATTATAACATAAGATATAAGGTAGGTATTGAAATTTGAAACATGCTTTTCTTGTAGACTTCTTCTTAAATTTAAAATTGTATATAAGGTATAGTATATAAGGCAATTTGTATTTAATATAATTCATAAATAATAAGTAGTGTATTAATTAAAAAATAATACACATCTAAAATATATACATACCTAATATATAACTACCTTTTTATTGATAATAATTTTAAAAAAATTACAAAATTCGAAAAATTTTCATAGCTCAAAGAGAGCTAACATTTTTTTTTAATTTTTACCATTTATGGGGTATGTTAATAGACAGTCAATATGAACATTTTGTGAACATTTTAAGTGTCTACGATTATTAGGTTTTAATTTCAACAAAATATCAAAATCGAGAAATGGAAATTCGTTAATTTACCGGTGAATATAGAATATCAAATATTCCAATATCGTAGGTATATAATTATTTTAAATTCAGGCTTATTTTTTTTTTTTAATTACATTATTAACAACTTATATGTGAACATTTCAAATTTGTATTAAATGACCAAGTTTTTTTATCGTAATAAATTATTTACCGAAAAAATTAAAAAATTTTAAAAGTTCGCTTATTGCTATAAATAACTTAAAATCAGTCAAAATATATCAAACATTGTTATTGATAATTGTCATTTTATCATCTGGTGAACATTTAAAATATCTACGGTCATTAGTTTTTGAGTTCCACCAAAATAAAATCAATTTTTTTAAAAATTGGTTTTGCGTAAAAATTCAGATTTTTCAGAATGCTTTCTCGTTCTCAACATTCTGTTGGCCATTCTAAAAGAAAAAAACCATAAGTATTGTAAGCATAAAAAATTATAAAATAACAATAACTTTATTTTTATTGAAGTAATATTTATTAAAACAAAATAACAGTATTTATAATCTTGTTCATAATGGAAATAAAATAATTATATCCAATATTTTGAATTTTCTAAGAGATTTAAGATTTTTGATGTTTGATTGGGTTTAATGTAAAAATTATACTAGGTATATGTGCTTATGTCTTAGTCTATACACTAGAAGAGCTTCTTAAAATTATTTATTATCTTCTCTATATATTACGCCCAGAGATTTATCCCTGTCTTATGAGTCTGAATATTATACCTTGTTGCACATAATAATATGTTCCCACCATGTGTCGCATAATGTGCATGGGTTATTGCATATAGTTGACGATGTTAGAAAATTTGGTGTTTTAGATAGATTTAGTTGTTTTAAGTTTGAAAATTATAATCAAATATTAAAGAAACTGATTCGTAAAAAAGATAAACCATTACAGCAAATTTCAAGACAATTAGAAGAAGCAAATTATTGTGAGTCTAATGTAGACAATTTTTTAAGAACAGACCAAGTAGTTCTAAAAAAGAGACATAATCTAGGTCCAATCGTAGATGGTTGCACAGACACACAATATAGATCAATCATATATCACAAACTTACTTTTAGTGTATTTGGTAAAGGAAATAAGTGCTGCTCTTTATTTAATAACAGTATTGTATTGATTTTAAATATAGTTTACCACAACATGCTTCAGGGATATGTGATTGTGGGAAAAGAATTTTTAAATAAAGTTAACGTATATGAGTCTTTGTGTGAGTCCAGTTTATTACGTATTTATAAGGTATCTACATTGTCTAAAGTAAAATGCTGGTCAATCCATAAGATCAAATCAAAGTATTTTCTATATATGTATCAAAAAATGTATTTTGCTTTTCCAATGCTTCATACAGAACAAGATGAGAGGCCTGTAATATAAATTTAATTTTAATATATGTGTTTGGTGTACATACATACCATTTTAAAATAGTTTTATAAATTTGTACTACTCATTTTTTAATATATTTAATATATCTTGTTACTCATTATAAATGTATACAGTTAAATATAATATGATCAGTGATTATTGAATAAAATAATGTTTTTAAGTATGTTATTAATCTTTCTATTATTTACAGTAGAAAATACCTATGATATTCTTATTTTATGTATAGTTATAGATATATAGATAATAATTCTCTTAGTTTTAATTTATGTACATAGTACATTCTATAACTTAAAATCAAATTTTTATTGGAATGATAAAATATAGTTACTACAAATATATTGTTGTGGAGTTTGAAGATCAAGGGATTCAAATTATTCCAAGGAATTGGTTGGTAAACAATGGCAGTGCTACAAAATTTCCTCCACTTACCACTAACAGTATTAGATATGAAAAATTGTGCTCAAAAATGGTGGAACCTAATTTGATACTTGGAATACCTTTAATTTAAAAAGAATTCTTGCATCTTGTGGTTCGTATTTCAACATTTTATAAGCAAACACTTATTTACTGAGAAATATATACTTTGTTAATTATTTGTTTATATAGATGATTTTCTAACCGCAAAGAAAAAATTGAAGAAAGCCGAAAACCAAACAGATTTGGATAGCACTGATATTGATGAATCAAAAAACAAAAGAAAATATACTGCTGCTAAAGTTTATGAATCAGATTCAGATGAGTTCTGCAATCTTCAAAAAACTGTGCCAGGTAATACATCCTGTAAAACTTATAACTAGCTTTAAAATTTCATATAAATTATGTAATTTTATTGGGCAAACAATTTCAAATAAAATATAATGTATTTTTTATTTTGTATTTATGAGTGATTAAAATGGTTTTTAGATATATTTGTTATATTAATTACATTAACTTTTTGTATTTATTTTCAGCCAAAAAAAAAATTTAAAAAACTTTAATGCTTAGCAAAGGTATATTTGTTTAGTGTACTTCAAAATTACTAATCTTATTTAAATTAAAATATGTGTTTATAATGTTGTATGTAATGTTTTAAAACATATAGGTTTTCCCATCAAACAAAATAAAACTAAGCAAATCTTATCAGTGCCAAATCTTTCTGTTAATGAGAAAGGTATAATTCTACTATAAGATTATTTTAAAATTTAAAAAAATAATATTATTTATGTTTTTTATTATTTATTATTTCTTTACTTATTGAGTCATTTTGGGCATAGCCTACAATTGCCAAAACCTCCTCAGTTATATAAAGGTATTATTTATTTTTAAACTTGCATTTTCTTACATGGATAACATAATTGAAACAATTTTATTTCCAGACAACTATGAAAATCGTGAAGCCAAATTATTCAGTCCAAGTTCATCACCTGATATGTTCAATATCTATGACTCTCAGTTTGGTAAGTATAATTATAATTATAATCAAGGCTACAAATTTAATTTGAAAACTATTAAATATGCATAAAAACCACAACAATTTAAATTTTATTTTTATTTTTTCATTATAATTTTTAATTTATTTTATTTTAAACATTAGTATTGTTTAACATTGATATGGCTGATATGAGTATATGACTTATTTGGCTTGACTAGTCTTGATCTTCGTCGTATACAAGATCTATAAAAGAAATATGCTTAGAATAGATTATGTTTCTACTTAAAATTATATATTTTACTTTTAAAGTAGTTATCAAGTAGTTATCAATGATTTCTTTGGATTATCAAACTTGAAAGACCTCTTGTTTGGTGCCAACAAAGTTTTATTTAAAGAAAAGGAGAGTTCTACGTCTGACAAAGTTATTGGGGCAAACTAGAAATACGTCTACGGGTTAAATCTTCTGATATATCCAAACCTACATTCTCTTTTTCACCAGTTAATATTTTTGAAATATTACACATCATTTGAAATCCTTTTTTTTTGTTGAAAACTGTTTAATATTTTAATGCAAATTTAGAACAGATTGACAAAAAAAAATGTAAATATTACAAAAAAAATCATTAAAACATGCATTTATATGCCCTAACCCATGAAATATGGAAAATAAGATTTGGTATTTGAACTATAAATAAGTCAAAACAAATTTTGGCCAAATCCATTTTATTATACAGTATAGCAAAAAAAAACATACAAATGCATTAAATTCACAGCCCTGATTATAATACTTATAAGACGTATTAATTATTTATATAGTTTTTATTATTAATTCATTTTTGTTTATATTTTTAAATATAGAATCTTTAATTACTAATAACAGTGAAGCAGTAGAAGTTCCTATTCTAGACAACTTAATTCCTATAAATGCCAGTACACAACAAAATGAAAAAATGAAAATTTCTGGTAAGAAACCGTTATTTTTATAATTTATTTTTTTTGTTATTAATTATTTTTGCCTTTATTTTTAAATATAGAATTATTAATTAATAATGACTTATTGGCTAATAACAGTGAACCAGTAGAAGTCCCTATTCGAGACAACTTAATTCCTATAAATGCCAGTACACAACAAAATGAAAAAATGAAAATTTCTGGTAGGAAACCTTTAGTTTTATAATATTTTACAATTTAGATAATAACTTAATCAATTTATTTTTGTTTTATTGAATAATTTTATCATATAAGTTTATTAGTGTAATTGCAATAATTTAAATATGATACCACTTTTGTAGAAAACACTGAGGTTACTATAATACCTGGACAAAATAACAACAATAGTTCCCCCTTGCTGTCAACTGATGAAATTAAATCTTTATTGATAAATATAAATGGTAATTTTTCTTTTTAGCCTTTTTGTAACTTTAAGAGTTGTAATAATACCGACATATATCATATATATTTTTATTATTATTGTTTTTATGTATAAGATCCATTGATGGATGCAACAAATCAAAAAAATTTAATTGAAGGTGTTTGTAAAATGCAGTTCAAAATTAACCAAATGTTACTTGTATTAAAAAATATCAATGATAATATAAAAGAGCTCAAGAATACATATTCTGTAAACTCAAACAAAAATGCTGATGTAAACATGCATATTTACTTTCCTATTGATACTGACGATGCACTTATATCTATTGAAGTTAAATTGGTAAATGACGACGACTTTAAAAAACAGCTGGTAATAAATATAATTGTACTTCTCTATTTTTACACCTCAATATTTTTTTTTAAATTTTGATTGTTTTCAGATGTATGAGCTATCAAAAATTGGCGGTGAATCTATAAAACAAAAAACCTTTAATGCATTAAAATTATTGATTACTAATAAACTTGCTTCTTGCATGACATATGCTGGGATAAAAAAGAATAAACGATGTTTCAAAACACTTCAACTTCATAATCTACTTATTGGTAAGTTCTATATAGAGCCCTAATATAACTTAAGTATTTTTAATTTTTTTAAAAGATGTGATAAGAAATAGTTCTGAAAAAGCAACTAATCATAAAGTGATCAAAGAAATACATAACTGGATACGCCGAGCTTCTGAACGATATAGAAATGAATTGACGAGACATGATGATAAAGATTTAAAAGTAATGATGACTGAACATGATGGTGATGAATCATATTCTGATTAATTCATAAATTCCTATTATTGAATAGTCTTATAGTTATTATAAATAAGTATGGAAGTATACCTACTTAAGTAAATATATTTTTTTTACAGTTATAAGTCTTATATTATATAATATACATTTTAATGTTGGTTTTTTTTATACTTTTATTAAATAACATTATAAAAACATGTTTGTATAATTTATTTGTAATTATATTATTTTGTTGTCATATCCACGATATGGGTATTTTCATATTTATTAAAATTAAAATATTAAATTTTTATTTGTGTATCATCATTATTAGCTTTTTAAATATTTAATGGTATTTTATATTTTATATTTCATTTATATCTAATACATAGTCAAAGTATGAATACAATACCTATGCCCAGGAAGAAAAGTTTTGAAATTCATATATATTTCCTCGAATATATTATATGTTTATAAAAAATATGTCGAAAAGATATAAATAAAGCCATCCAATGTATATCCATCAAATATATAAAATGGTGCAAATAAAGATATCCTATGGATGATCGTTATAGACATCAAAAATGTTCAAATAATGGTATCACCTGGATATCATTAAGAACTTCATATAGTGCAAATTAAATAATCCTATGGATATCCATTAAAAGATGTACTAGGTATACACGCGGAAATTTGGATAGCCAATAAGTTACTCAGAAGATATCAAATTAGGTTGTCCAGAATCTGTCTTTTCCGAAATTTGGATATCATTAAGATATCGTTAGGATAACTTAGTGTTGTTACTTGTTAGGGTTGGTAAAGAATACTATCGATACATTTTGATTAAACACCACGGCCGAAAAAAAACGCTCAACTGTCTAAATGTTAAAAATTGTTCACTTACACTATATATAACTATAATTACTCAATTGTATCAATGCAAATAACTCATGTACTTAGTATAACCTAATTCATATCAAAATTAATTACTTGTAATAGCACACTGTGTGCTAAAACATTTTAAATTAAATAAATAAAAAAAAAATATATTATATTTATGAAAATATTTGAAATTATTAGACAATAGGCAATAGGTACATTAATATCATATTAAATAATAATGTTATATTATTATATAGTAAACTTTTTAAAAAAATAGCGGGGAAATGTTCGTGTTCCAAATTCAACGCGCCGCACCTATTATATACGACTACGAGTGGCAGCATATGTCCGTGATCTAGGTGGTTCTGAAGGGTCAAAATATTGAATTATACTTTTAAAAAAATTATTCAAACCATAGTTGGATATAATGTAACATAATTATGTATATTAATGCATTAATGCAATATTACAATATATTTTATATTTAGATAGGGTTCAGCGATATTGAGAAGTAGTCGTTTTGTAGTGTCAGGTGCAAAACGCACAAAGACCTTGTGCTAAACTGGTTTGCCAATCACGCACAAAATACGCCAATCGGCTTTAGAATCATATATTATTAGGGGCAGTTTTTTGGAGGGGACTACAGTGGTCGGCCGGAGAACTACTTTTCGCGGTAATAACATTTCAATATTTAATCCACTAGAAATATTATAGCCTATATTATTTAATGCTAAATATTATGTTGTGAATTTGTATTTGAATTGTATACAAATTGTTACAATGTTTTGTATCATTTTTTTAATTAGGATAGCTGGTGTATAAGAATAGTATTTTTGCTTTCTCCACTCCGATCCGTTTTACCACCACATTTATTAGCAGTACTGGATGTTTCACTCCCGAATAAAGGAATCCCGGAAAAAAAGACCAAGGAAAAAAAGAACACAGTAAAAAAGAACAGTTTACAATTTTTGAATTTTTTAAAAATGTTAAGAATGTACCAGTGGCGCAACTATATATTTGAAATGTTGGGTGTAGCCCCCACCTGACATTACATGAAAAGTAACCCGTGGTAAGTAAAGTAACACCACCATAATGTTTACTTAAAAATATAAAAAAATCGGAACGATTCTGTTTTAGCAACTTTTCGATTTTTAAATTTTTTTTTTTTATGTGTGATTTTTAGGGTGCTTTGTAAGAATGTAAAAAAAAACTCAGAAAATTTCGTTTGAAGTATGATGAAAAATTTCAAAAACTACATTTTTTTCGTATTTTAAAATAAAGAAATACTTAGATCTAATTCGAAATGAATATTGCTCGAAAAAAAATCGAAAATATCCCCTAGATTTGCTAATCGTATGTAAAACCACCTTAGGCAGACCTCGGAATTAAACAAAGTTGTTTAAAAGTACATAATCTGCTAGCGTTACCACTCGCTCAGTGCGCTGCGCTCGGACAAAAAAAACGAAATAACACCAAACACGAGCTCTTCCGCTCAGTATAGTGTTGCATGATGACTTAAACTTCCAAAATAATGGTTTCCGCAAACAAATTCAAACAATTTCGAAATCAGCGTTAAAAACCACACATTTTGAAAAAAAAATTAATTATATTTAATTCTTAGTACTTTTTTTTAAAATGTGCGTAATGAAAAAAATGTAGTTATTAAAGTTTTTTATCAATGACTTCAAAACAAAGTTTGTCCGGGCTTTTTTTTTACATTCTTATAAAGAACCCTCGAATACACATTTTGGAAAAAAAAAATTTGAAAAATCGATAGGTTGCTAAACCAAAACTATGCCAAAAAACCATACAAACAATGTCAATTATTTACTCAAATATTTAATTATACCTTATTTTTTAATATTTTTATTATAATTTTCAAATAATCATCCCACGGTACAAAAATACGCCTGGAAGTTGGATCCGGTGAATTGAAGTGGGCTCAAGATGTTATAGGTGGATATGAACAAAAAAAAAACATACTATTTATGAAAAAATGCAAATTAGACTTGTAACATTATGCGAAGATTATAAAAACGGTAAAAGGGATATCGAAAATTTCTTAACTGCTGTAACATACACGATACGATATCATTAATATTTAATTTTGTTAAATAATAATAATATTTTGATATCAATTACTTTTTTTTTTATAATCAATTTATATATTTTTAAAAAATGTTCTATTTTCCTTGGTCTTTTTTACCGATTACTCGAATAAAGACATTTCCCCCGTATCAATAATAATTTTTTTTATGTTAGGAACTATGTTTTATATAATTTAATATAAAGTTAATATAGTTAGTGCATTCGAGGTCTAAAAATTGAAATTTTTCAGTAGTTTACACAATCTTCAGGAAAAAAAAACAGGGATTTTTACGCGAAATCAGTTTTTGGATTAAGATTATAAGTAGTATTATAATTTTTGGCTTATAATTCCAAGAAAATTAACAATAAATACATGAAATATATATTAAAAATGTATATAAGAATAAATATTGTTAAAAATTCACGATAAACACATGAAATTATTATAAAAAATTATAATTTGTCTTTTTTCGTGATTTTTTTTCTGATTACTATCAACACAATATCTGTTTTCTCATTCTGAACAAATGGTGAATTTGAGTGTATTGAGTATGTCATGTAGAAAATGTTACAATTTAAAAATGCTTATAATAATATATCGTTTTAAAACCTAAATATCTTACAAGTCCAATACACAATCAAAGACCTCAATCAAAGATAATAATATATTGTTCTTAATATTAAGTTTGAAAATGGTTAAATTCACTTAGATATTACTGAGTTCTAAAGCTATAAAGAAAAAACAATTGGTATTACTGGACGTACATTTGTTATATTGCTTGTAGATCAGAGAGAGAAAACTAATAGTGCGCAGACATCTATTGAGTTTTAAAAGTGGTTTTCTATATTTTCCCAATTGCGTCAATAACAGCTTAAATTTTGCTTAAAATGTTGTCAAAATATCTACTATATTACAAGTACCTGTATTATATGTGTGCAACGCCCTATCGGGAAAAAATGTATTAAATAATCGGTAAAACACAAGCACACCCTGGACAAGGGGGAGTCCAGGAGGGGCCATGGCCCGCGGGCCTCGATAGTTAAGATTTATTTAGGGGCCCCAGATTCGTCCATTATTTTTTTAATTATAGGCTATAACACTGCATAAAACACCTAAAAAAATTGATGATTATTTAGCGAGGAAAAAAGCTTGTAAATTATAATTTATAAATAAAGTTATTATTCATTATTTATTGCTATGTACCTAATACCTATATATATTTATAATAATAGGTACCTAATATTAAATAATATAATATACATTATTTTTTTTTTCGTACAGGGGCCTCATTTAAAACTGGGCCCTGGGCCTCAACATGTCTAAATCCGGGCTTGGTAAAACACGATTGAGCATAAAACGATTGAGCATAGACCTTTTAGCAACACAATTGAGCATAGAATATTTTATGCTATGTTGCCAAATTCACGTTGCCAACATTTTGTAATTTATTATTTTCACGTACTTATTATTACACCAATTATTACGATATCTGACGCGAGGCGTCACCCGAGCCCTTCACCTTTATCGATAATGTTATCAATTAATAAATTATTGCCGGAGTACTATTCCGGACTACTATTGAGACTATTATTGATTCATAAATATTTTACATAATGTGACTAGTTATATTACATATTGACTCTAAAAACATGACATTTTTTTGTCATGTTACATTTTGAATCATTATAATTATTTAAATAAATATTTTTGTATAATACAGTTCAAAATTAAAAATGGCAACGTTGCAGAGTTTTTTATGCTCAATCGTGTTGGTTTTCTTTTGTATTTCAACTTCCTTTGATACACCGACAGGCGACAATTTATGCTCAATCGTGTCTCAGCCTAAATAATATTCTGGGTAGATTACGAAACCGTCCAAATCGGTCGATCTGGTGTGGAAAGCGTGTGTGGTGCCGTGAGGGTCGTGAACCGGAAGGTTGGGACGGGGGATGGTGGCGATGGCTTGCAGCTGGCGGGTTAGGTATGGCCGAATGTAAACATATTATAGTTCTTTGTGCAATTATACAGGTATTATAAATTATAACGAGGGTGTGACAATAGTAGACACCGACCGCCGCCACGAAACCCTCCTTGACTGTTTTATTATAAACGAGGCTCGTAAATGGCAACCGAAAAATAACCCTAGGTCCGGCTGCACTCAGAAAAAAATACATTACTACCCGACGATATAATATAATACTATATTATATTATTAAGTTTATGTACGAGACAGACTTACAGTCATGGCTTTTATTGTTTATTATAGACCTTTAGGTAGGTACATATTAATATATATGTGTCTACACGAGGACCGATCCACCTATACACAGCAAGAATTTTGTTGATGTTTTCGATAAAAGAGACGCCATACCATGGTTTGGCAAGTTCCTTATAAAAGGAATTCGTTCCGTTCCTCGTTATTTAAAAAAAAAAAAATTCGTTCTGTTCCGTTTTCCTTAAAAAAAAGAATTCGTTCCTTTGTCGTTCCTTTGGAAAATGAATGAGTTCCTTTTTTAGTTCCAAATAAAATAAAAATTCTTATTTAATCATTAATGTTTTTGTTTTTTTTTGTATTATGCATACTTCTTAAATTTGTATTTATAATATATATATACAAGTAGGTACCTACATATTTTATATGTTTATGCAATATATTATTATATATTTGGAGATTTTCTTCAAAATTAAATTTTTGGCTAATGTATGACAATTATCTCAACGTCGATACTTGATAACAATCACTAATTAGGAATATACCTTATACACATTAAAAAAATATATCTTAATTTCAATTTTTACATACTTATCTTTGTAAATTATTGAAACTAGAAAGGAACGAACAATTTTGTTATTTTTCCTTAAAAAAAAGAACTAGTTCATTTTCTCGTTCTTTTTTTGTAAAAAAGAATTCGTTCATCGTGCCGTTTTTTAAAAAAGAATTCGTTCTAGGAATCCGTTCCTTTTGGAACTCGTTCCTTCCAAACACTGCGTTATATAGACGCCCAGGGGCGTAGGTATAGATTATTAATGGGGGGGTTTCGACTTAAATTATTAGTACTACAGATAATAAAGAATAATTTTTTATTAATATCATAGGAATACAAAAAAACCAAAATACAATGAATACGTAAACATGGATGATCAAACAATGGATAGCGTCAAAAACGTGCTGTGTTAAGAGGAAGTGTAACGAAAAATGTACGCGTGCAACGACCGAGAGTATATGCGCTGTTAAGTGTTTTCAGCAATATATTAATTGTTTTCTTATGTTTAACTTAAAAGTAATTGTTGTTGTTTGTAGTACATGCAATTTTTCCTGATCATTATTATTATATATTAACCGATTGTGATTTTTTAATGTGGG
>NC_042494.1:89265432-89270358 GCF_005508785.2 Acyrthosiphon pisum | reverse complement strand
GTTAAAAAAAATGTTAACAACAAAATTAAGAACAATAGTTATTTCATTTGTCAGGTCTTCCCGTCTGTATGGTAATGCATTATATATATTATTACCGTTTTACCTTTACCTTCTTCAATTTCCACAATACATTTCTAATTTCTATTGAAATATCAGTGGCATTTTTTAAATATAATTTGTTCGAAAACTTACTTGCAGCAATTATTCATTATAATATAATTGATTATTATTAATATTCAACCTAAATTATTTTTCAAAACTCAACCAACTGCCATAAAAATAATAAAACTGAACTCCATAAATATTTAAAAGTAAAATAAATTAAATACTTTTACACAATAACATGTATATTGTTCCATGGTGGTTGCTTCTAACGACCATGACCCTTTATTTACATGTATTATAATCAGAGCCTAATAATAATATACAGAATTATAATACACATAATAATACACACAATTATATTTTTGTTTTTAAAAATTGTTTGTCAAGTAGACTTATTAATATTATAAAATATGATGACAATTGTATACAACTTATAGACTATTTGTAACTATTTGAAATAGTTAGTTACTTATTTGGATATTTGTATCATATTTGAAATCTTTAAATGCATATAATTCTGGGCTCTCATATTTTAATAGTAATATAGTCTGATAATAGTGGTGGAAAAGATATGTAATCATCCCACTTTTAAGTTTTAACCCACGGAAATAGGTTTTTACGGCCAAATAGGCATACAATTTTGAGTGGTTTTTGTTTAAGGCAAAGTATTACATGAGGTTTATAATTATTGATATACGTATTTTGTGTATAGGTATTTTGGGACATAAGTGTATATTGAGATATTCTAGATATCTGATACATAATATTTAGGTACTATTATATTTTATATTTATCATTTTTAATTTTACTTTAATTAAGTATAACCCTAAATCCTTTAAAGCTATTTTGCCAACTGAATAAGTGTCAGCATTATAACAATTATTTCTATATTTCTATCAAGCCTTTAGAATCTATAACAGCCAATATGGAGTCCAATCTGCGGACTGTGGCTCCCGCGACCTCACATCAATTTCAAAACCATAAATGATTTATATAATATATTATGAGAAAAAAATTATATAAATTATATCTATACTATTATATAAAATGGTAAGGGTTTTCTTGGACCGCGCTAACCGAGAAAACTACTGAACCGATTTGGCTGAAATTTTTTACTGTTATACTTGACAGTCTGCTGGAGGTCATAGTACCATTTTTGTTTAGAAAAATCCACCAGAAAAGTAGGATATATGGATGTCAAAAATACAGTAGTGGCGCCATCTGTCCAGAAAAAAATAAAAAAATTAGTTTATTGTTGCAGATTAAAATAATAATAGTGTATTATAATGGTTGCTATTGGTTAATCGGGCATGTTTGTTGATTTGTATTATTATTTTTCGTCAATATATATATATATTATATATATATATATATATTATATAGGTATGTATAAATGAATGTTTATGTGTAGATTAGATCTCTGAGAAGAAGTTAGATTAATTTAAAATAGGTAAAATTTGGTTTCTTCTTATTCATCGTCAGTGTATAATGGATTGTATTAAACATGAATTCAATGATATAATTTAATTGTATAAGAAAAACGATTCTGAGTAGAGACGGTTTATCAGTCCGGATTTTTATTTTTATTTATTATAGCCTTTAAGTTGAATAATAATATTATAATATTATAGCTGACCGTCACAGGTCATCCGTGATTGGTTGTTTATTTTGCTTCCGGACGATGAGATGTATCATTTTTCAATAAAATTTTATCGTTTAATGTGATCGGCAAGTAAATATAAAAATGGTTAATAAAAACGTATTGAAATGTTTCTATTGCTATCAATGATAAATACATTTCCACTAAAAATAACTGATCCTGTGCACTTCGTTACCCGTTAAATGTACCAACTCTATATGACTCAAACTTTGTTAAATTTTTATTTAATATTCGGTGTATGGTGTTCAAAACTTATCCCCGTGCTGTTTGTACCCAACGTAAGTGTATATGATTTAGCTCCAGAGTATCAGAGTTATACCAAGTTTGTCATTTTTACTTAATTCCACCTATGATGAAATAATATAACCAACTAATACAAAATCCTAACCTAAACTAACCGTACTAAAATCCGATGTATAAGAAGAAACCAAATTATAAGGCTTATAAGTTATATTATAGTATAATTTATATAATTATTTACGATTTTTTACGGGTAATGAAGTTCATGGGTTCTGCTATAAAAATATATAAGATTAATACCGCTAGAAACATTTCAACAGGTTTTTAATGACCGTTTTTATATTTACTTGCCGATCACATTAAACGAAAAAATGTCAATAAATAATTATACATATCATCGTTCAAAGGCAAAATAAACAACAAGTCACGGGCGAAGCTGTGATGGGTCGGCTAGTAATTATATAAAACTAAAATTATATTAAAAACAAAATAAACCTTATATTGATACTTCAATAGTATATATGCACATGTGTTATCAACTTATCGTTATTGTAATCCGATAGCGATACTAGAAGCGCCTTGGATTATATTATATTTGTTTATGATAAAGACCTGGGCATACAATATATTATATGAGTCATTAGACGATTAAACTCAGACCGATTACGAGAGAATTTTACCAATTTTTATCATATTATATATTATATTAATACCCAGCGCGGCGGTAGAAGTAAAAAAATATATATCGGCGGCCCGACTGTGTATATTGTTTCGAAGCAGGAGTTGCTTATTTAAACAGTGTACATTTTGGTGTTTTTTTTTAACCGGACCTAACTAATTATCTACCTAATCAATTAAAACTTAATTAATTGGGAAAAAATCAGAAAAATTGTGCAGATGATCCTTTTGCAAAAATCATCGAAATTGTACTGTTAGAAATTAAGTTATTAAAATAAATGTGCAAACTTTTTAATAAGAAATTATAATGGAATCACAACAAACGCATCTCGCGTTGTCGTACTGACCGGTTCCCCACTCCATTTCGTGTACGCGAAGCATTTCATTATTGCTATTTTACGACTTCACGTATTTATTATCACACCAAAAACTGCACTTCGTTATAACTCCGTGTAAAAATCTAAGTTAAAAAAAAAAAATTAGTAATGATTAAATCTTTAAAAGACGTGATATTATAATATTGAAATTAAGTAAAATTAAACTAGTTAAGTTAAAACTTTTTAAATTAATTTTAACTTTTTAACTAAATGCCCACCTTTGCTATTTACACATAACTCTTATAAAATCTCTGCTACTTTCACAGTAGCAGATTCACACAGTGAAAATTATTTATCCACTTCAGAGTTGCTCATCTGTAAGAGCTCAATATTAAAAGCTATATATTTGGATACGGACACTGTTGTACATTTATTATTCCGCCCTTCCAAAATATTATTTGTTCTACATGCTATACCAATTTAATTATATAAAAATTTAGTTCCTAACATAAAAAAATTAATATTGATGCGGGGGAAATGTCTTTATTCGGGAGTGAAACATCCAGTACTGCTAATAAATGTGGTGGTAAAACGGATCGGAGTGGAGAAAGCAAAAATACTATTCTTATACACCAGCTATCCTAATTAAAAAAATGATACAAAACATTGTAACAATTTGTATACAATTCAAATACAAATTCACAACATAATATTTAGCATTAAATAATATAGGCTATAATATTTCTAGTGGATTAAATATTGAAATGTTATTACCGCGAAAAGTAGTTCTCCGGCCGACCACTGTAGTCCCCTCCCAAAAACTGCCCCTAATAATATATGATTCTAAAGCCGATTGGCGTATTTTGTGCGTGATTGGCAAACCAGTTTGGCACAAGGTCTTTGTGCGTTTTGCACCCGACACTACAAAACGACTACTTCTCAATATCGCTGAACCCTATCTAAATATAAAATATATTGTAATATTTCATTAATGCATTAATATACATAATTATGTTACATTATATCCAACTATGGTTTGAATAATTTTTTTAAAAGTATAATTCAATATTTTGACCCTTCAGAACCACCTAGATCACGGACATATGCTGCCACTCGTAGTCGTATATAATAGGTGCGGCGCGTTGAATTTGGAACACGAACATTTCCCCGCTATTTTTTTAAAAAGTTTACTATATAATAATATAACATTATTATTTAATATGATATTAATGTACCTATTGCCTATTGTCTAATAATTTCAAATATTTTCATAAATATAATATATTTTTTTTTTATTTATTTAATTTAAAATGTTTTAGCACACAGTGTGCTATTACAAGTAATTAATTTTAATATGAATTAGGTTATACTAAGTACATGAGTTATTTGCATTGATACAATTGAGTAATTATAGTTATATATAGTGTAAGTGAACAATTTTTAACATTTAGACAGTTGAGCGTTTTTTTCGGCCGTGGTTTTTAATCAAAATGTATCGATAGTATTCTTTACCAACCCTAACAAGTAACAACACTAAGTTATCCTAACGATATCTTAATGATATCCAAATTTCGGAAAAGACAGATTCTGGACAACCTAATTTGATATCTTCTGAGTAACTTATTGGCTATCCAAATTTCCGCGTGTATACCTAGTACATCTTTTAATGGATATCCATAGGATTATTTAATTTGCACTATATGAAGTTCTTAATGATATCCAGGTGATACCATTATTTGAACATTTTTGATGTCTATAACGATCATCCATAGGATATCTTTATTTGCACCATTTTATATATTTGATGGATATACATTGGATGGCTTTATTTATATCTTTTCGACATATTTTTTATAAACATATAATATATTCGAGGAAATATATATGAATTTCAAAACTTTTCTTCCTGGGCATAGGTATTGTATT
>NC_042494.1:89244010-89265382 GCF_005508785.2 Acyrthosiphon pisum | reverse complement strand
GGACTTTATTTATTAGGCATGTAGAGCAGCTAGGAGAGGGTTTAGGACTAATTTTAACTCGTTAAGGAAATTAGTGACGTTTTGCAGAGGTTGATTGGATGATTGAGGGTTCGCTGTGGCTTCGGCTTATGAGGGTTTTTCTTTTGGGTTTGAGCTTAGCGCGTCATGCCTACTTCTAAGAGGTGCAGCCGTGCAGGTGGAACAGTCATGTGTTTGAATGTGTTGGTGAACTGTTTTTGTCATTCCGGCTTTGGATTTGATGCGACTTAATATTTTTTTAAAGGTTTGGTATCCTTTATAATTGGCGGTGTGGTTTCCCCCACAGTAAATATAATAAATTATAGATGTACATTTTTGATCAACTGAACTACTTGAATCCAATTCACAAGCAATTATTATTGAATTGTCAAATATTCAAACTGGCACAGTTTTAACAAAAAAAAATAAATATGAACAAAGGCTAAAAAATATCAGTTAAGAAATAACAAAAATATCAGAATTCAATTGTTTTTTTTTTAAATGTATAATTTTTAACCATTTTTATTAAATATTAATTATATTTTACTTAATACCTATTTATTATGTTTTTAATTTTTATTGTTTCAAGTAAGTAGTTCAGTTGATCGAAAATATACGTTTATAGTCTATTATATTTATAAAAACAAAAACAATTTTATATTTTATTTTAAAAAAAATTTCATATTTAATAACAAATAATATTATTATTTATTAGTCAATAATTAACTTTAAGGAAATGGGGGGGGAATGTTCTACTAGACCGAAAACAGTCGAGGGGAAATGTCCAGCGGGGAGAAATGTCCATTAATGTAAAATAAAATAATATTAGTTGTAGTATTTCTAATACACCGACACGATTACGACCAGAAATATCATATGATGTAAAAGTTTACTTTGTATGAATTGCAAAATGAAATTCCCGAAAAAAACCCGGGTTTTTTCCCGTTTTTTTCGGAAAAATTGAAAAAAATTGGTTTTATTTAAAATTTCCGGAAAAATGGTTTTGACGAAAAAAACTGGTTTTTTTCCTGAAAAAATTGAAAAATTGAATGAAAAAAAATGGTTTTTTTTCTAAAGAACTGAAAAAGTAATGTATATAGTAGAAAAAATCTAATAAATAATTATAGTTGATAATCATCTTACATACATATATATTATATACCATACCTAACTTACATACTAAGTCTGTAGTGGATAAATCTAGAGGATTCTATACTTGATTTATAAATAATTATAATTTGTAATATTAACTACTAAAGTACTATTAAGTATTTACTAATTAGTTATTTCTTATTATTTCTTAATATTATTTTATATTTAAATATATATTTAATATATTTTATTACCAACTCACTAAGTTTGATAATATACAAACTATCAAATAGTTACTAGTCATCACTCACCATTCACTGGTCACTGTAATATAATTTATAAACCTATCAGCGAGTTATTATAATACCTTATTAGTTATTAGTTATTACAAACATAAATAGACATTAAGATTACAATTTTTAACATTTAGAAATACATATGATTTATTTTTGGGGAAATACACTCTCCCACATAAATACCAATTTGATATGGAACTACGTTATTTTTAGAACAAATATTGAAATATCCGCATTAACATTTTTAAATGTTAATACAATAATACATTGATAACCGTATTGGCAAATGTGAAATGACAATGACTGGTCTCCTTATCTATTTTTTTAAAATGGTTTTTTTTTACATAGGTAGATTATTTTAATTTTTAAGCGTAAATAAAATTTTTAATTTCCGAAAATTCGGTTTTTTTTTAATTTTCCGAAAACTTCGGTTTTTTTCGGAAATGTATTATTTCAATGTTCTCCAATTTTCCACGTTTTCCGAGGCTCTGGGAAAAAAACCGTTTTTTTCCGAAATTTTCCCGAATATTTTCAGGCATTTTGATCCCTAGATAGGACCATGGGGAAAAAGTGCCCCCGGGTTGATTAATAATAATAAAAAAAAATAATAAATAAAAATAATAGTGGATGTCAGCGCATTATTTGTTTTTTCTCTCTCGCGCAACATTTGACAATTGTACGTCAGATCGATTGGATACAGCTTGTGTATCCATGTGTGGTCGAAGGCAGTGGTTCCCGACTCAATACTTTAGATAATACATACCTACTGAGTACTGGATAGAGCTACGATTTAAAAACTTGAAGCCGCTTTGGTCGGCCCGTTCGGTCCCGATGTCACCACTGCGCAAAACACTATCGCAATTAAATTACTCTGTCCCCAACAATATTTTTGACGCATGCGCAATAGAAGCGTAATATACGCATATCCAGTATGTATTATCTAAGCATAGCATGGACCAATTTTAAAAATTTTTCTCTGTCACAAACAACGACTTATATAAATTGTTATCGACCGATATATAGGCAGCCAGAGTGCCAGCCATTAACCATTAACGTTTAATGTATAATGTAAAAATTACGTACACTAAAACGTAAATAGTATAAATACTTTTTTTTTCAGTTTTAACCGACAACGCCGCGGGGTCTGCTTTCGCATTTTTCTTCGTAAATACTATCAAATACAATTTCACTCTTTTTTTTATTTCTCAATTTTTAAAAATTGATAGTCATGACACATTTTTTGGCATCGCGGACCACTGGTTGGGAACCACTGGACTTACACTTGGTTATACATTATAATCTAAAAATGTTAATTTATTTTGTAAAATTAAAAACGTTGTTTTGCAGCGCTCTGGGAGATTTCTGTCGAATGTCGAAAGAAGGGTCTACACTGTAGTAAACTCTACAGAGTACAGACTGACGATCGATGGTTGCCATGGCACTTACCATCACCCCTATTGCATTTATTATAGGGGATGCGAGACGGGAGATCAATATGTTTCGGCAGTCAAAGACCACCATCGTCCATTGCACAACAAAAAAATATTTATTATTTTTATTCCTTTTCTTCTTAGTTTATTAAGAGGATGCCACACCCGCATATTGTGTTGTCTCCGTCTTATAAATGTAAGACTTAGCAAAAAATGTTTTAATGCGAAAAAGAACCAAGAAGTCTGCAGTAATAACTAAGAAACAAAATTTTCACCACATAAAAAGAACTTTAGCTATGCAATATCGTATTCACTTTTTCAATATCAGAATACTTCAAAAAAATGTATCGAAAAGTTTGAAAAACACAAACAATAATGGTTTTTGAAACAATAAGAACTTGTGATAAACCAAAAATAAAAAAGATATTGCATAGCCAAAGTTCTCCATCTTATGTGGGGAAAATTTCGTTTCTTAGTTATTACTTATTACTGTAGCCATCTCAGTTTTTTTCGCACCAAAAAAGTCTTTGCCATGTTTTACATTAATTGTAAGACGAAAATAACACATGCGGGTGTGGCGTCATCTTAACTCTTCAATTTTATCTTCATTGCATTTATCGTCATTAAATAATGTATATTATGTTACGGGCAAAGTATACGAAAGACGGATAATGTATTTATGTATAAATTATTCGGATATGATGAACCCATATAGCCATACCTATTAGACAAAGTAAAAATATTATTTATAAAACGCATGTTTCATCAATTACCCAAGTATTTTTTTCTTATCCATCTAAAGCTGGGTGAATATGAAGTACATACTTTGATAAACTGTACCTATGATCACAGATATCTGATAAAATAGCGACTAATTATTTAATAATCTATAATAAATAATATTTTTTGTAAGTATTAATATGTTATACTAGAATGATTGTATATTGTGTAGGTAATTGAACCATTATAAGTGTTTGGCCATTGAACCAACATAATGAGTTTACGATTACAGTACCTATATATAGGTATCATATAGGCTATCATTACATTTGACACTTTGACAAAGCTCCTATATGGCTATATGCCTATATCTAGTAATAATAAGTACCTACCCAAATTAATAAGACTTACAATACGTTATCCACAACACGTCGGCTATAATGACGTATAATTGTATAAATTAGCTGGATAATGTAAACATGAATATTATACATATTTAATGGTTTATGACCTTGTTCATAAATGTTACATTACCAAAGTAAAATATTTAATATAATTATCTGTTTTAAGACCTTACCCGTAACATATTATATACAATATCAAAAGTCTTGCTAGAGAGTAGAGACTCCTTTCTGTGCGTTAGAAACACCGAAAATAAACAACTCGACCCGACCTGATAAGACTAAACATTAAATTCGTCTCGGCGCTCGGACCTCTCACTCATACGCGTAGATTATAATATAATCATAATATTATTATGAGGGAGACAGTGATAAGAACCGCAGTTTTGTGAGTCTAATTTTTCGTTTGTCATACCGTGTTATCTGTGGTCGACGGTCGACGGCTATTGTTTACAGGTATATTTGCAGATAACAGGTAAAATGTACCTATAATCAAGGTGGATATATATATCCACCTTGCCTATAATATTATACGATATATTATATAAATTATACGTGCGATATAATCGCATCATTTCTACGAACTATTATTACTATTATTAATGTTAATATTATTTCTACCATATTATTATTATTATCGAAGTCTCGCTAGTATTATTATAGTGTCACAGTACATGGGACCAACCGCATCGCGTTCGCGAATCGCGGAATAAAAATCCCCAGGAAAAGAAGTCCCCAGACTACAATATTACTCACAACTACATGCAAATGGTTGAACAAATATTTTTCAAACGTTTATTAGTATCTATATTTGCCGCATTATTAATATTTAATTACAAATACGTATATTATAATATTATATTATATTATACCTACTATATTATAATATCATTCAAAAAAATTATAATTCGTTTTAAATAACGATGTTAATTTTATGATAATTAGAAGTATAATATAATATAATATACGTATTTGTACCGTAGAAGGGAGTAACTTTGATTTTGCGGGGTACCATTGGTACACATATATTTTAATTCACCAAAGAACTATGATGATTTAATTTTCATAAAATGGAGCAACCAAATTGTTTATAGTAATATTGTGCCATTATTTTATCAATAAATTTAAATACCGTGACTGTGATTTTTAGATAAAAATACATTTTTTCCGTTTTTTACCCGTGTAGGATTTTACCATTACGTTTTTTTTCTTGTTTTTAACAGTTCATTCAATTCATCACACTTAAACATATTATTTAATTTAATAAATTGACATATTAAAAAAAATTAAATGTGATACCGATACGTATATCACATTGATAAGTCAGGGAACAAAAAGCAAAAAAATGACTGAAGAGGTAACATTTATACACGACGTCATAATGTATGAATTGCAAGAAAAAAATGACTTTGTTAGACTATGTGCGCGAACTCAACTGTCTTACAAATTTTCACCAGTTTCTTAATTACAAATTTTTAATTTTCAATAGTACCTTTTTGAACCATACATATTTTTACAGACACATTATTACTATATCTAATAATATATATTTTAATTATAAACAAAAAGCAGCAAAACCAATATTTTTAATCATACCAATATTATATTACCAGCCCTAAGTCTGAAAAATGAGAAGGACGTAATTTACTTATTTACGTATGAATGAAAAATATATAGGTAGACATAGGCAGGGGCGGATTGGCCTATCGGGAAATCGGGAAACTTCCCGATGGGCCGGTTCTTGTGAGGGCCGGCAGGGCCGGTATAATTATTATAATATATTTACAAAAACAAATTATATTTTTATAATTTAAGCATAATATATATTAAGAAAATCAAATACCTACGAAGGTATTATGTTTAATATCTTAAACTATTGCAATTCATAGAAGGAATTTCGGTATTTACACTATTTTCCCTCCAATTCATGCTAATGTATTATTTAGAAATCTGTGGTATTGGTATTTTATTATTTATTTTTTATATTGTATGGTAGAATTCAATTAGTTGCGTGATAATATTGATAACCTTATTTTATCATTATTTATGTGTATTTTGATTTTGAACTTTTTTACACAAACGAGTTACCGAGTTAGTTACAAGTATGTCACATAGGTATACATATAAAATTATACCCAGGCCGCAATTTACGAATGTATAAAATATACCCGGGCTACAATTTACATAAGAAATTAATAATGGGACGCAATTTACGGTGAACCGTCAAAAGATGGCAACTAGTTGCGTCCACGAAAAAAGTTTCCTCCTAATTGCGGCATGAATTTTTTTGGGGTACATATATTAGGAATCGCAGACCAGAGTTTTTTAGAATACATAGGTATGAATTGCGACTGCAGTTTTTTGAATTTAATTTTACTAATTAAACTTAAAAAAATATAAAATTATACATTCTAAACTTAATTTTCCTTCCTATTCTTGTACAGACTTAGGACTTACTGTAGCATCAGTACCTACTACATGTAGGTTAAAATTTTAATTTTGATTTTAGCAAAATGTTTGTCGCATTAAATATTTTTGATTAATATTATGGCACTGGTAAAAATATGTGTGATATTATTTTTATAAATTCAAGTTTGTCACTTTGTTTTTAACTGTTATATTATTAAAAATTAATGTTTCTTTTTCTAATATATTTTGTATGCGTAAAGCGTAAAACCTAACCCTAGGAAATGGCCACATTGCGTCCATATTGTTTAAAATGCATAATATGGACACTTTGTACCGCATAGGTAGGCATGGGCACGGGGGCACCCACGGACCTTCACCAAAACCGACAAGGGCCCTAATTATTAATTAAGTGTAAATTAAATTAATGAAATTATTGACGAATTCAAAAATGTTGTTCCTTTTAAACGTCGATTATCATTAAAGATTGTATAATATACAATTATTATTATAATTATAATAATTATCTAGGTATACGTTGTTATACTCGTTGTTATATATATTATTTATTAGAATGAATAAAAAAATAAAATAAATATTTTTAGTGCATTTGATATCATTAAAACATTTGTCTGTATCTAATTGTTATAAAAATTATTGTGGGCCCTCATTTTTAGTGTGCACCCGCGCCCCCAGGAACCAAAAGTCTACGCACGCCTATGTTTGTACGATCTGGTAAAAATGTTCATTTCAGAACGCGGACACTTTGTTCTATACTTCTATTATATGCATTATGCATAAAGTAGTTAAGTATATATGCTGTATACATAAGTGCATGTATATAAATATATTTGTATATGTGCATATAAAATATTCTAAATTTTTATGATATTTAAACATTATTTTAAAAAATAAATGAAATACCTGTTATATACGTAGTAAATAAACCAAAAAAATATATTTGTCGAAACATATGTTTCTGACATTGTCGATAAATATTTATGTTACTGCTTATAACGGAAAATCGTAAACATAGTCAAAGATAAATTTTTCTTTGTTCTGGATGGGGTATTCGGGATTTTTGTATATACATATTTTACTTTCATTATTAAACAGTCAACTTAGGTATCAGTCAAGGCTACAGAAAATCATTTTGAACCAGGACTTACATAAGAAAAAAAAATTCCGTTTTATGATATTTACATTTAAGAGGACGTCTCATCTACAGAGGCGTGTTTAACGAGGGGCAAAGGGGGAATTTGCCCCCGGCAGCCAAATTTGAAAATATTTCATAGGCGGCATTCGTATAGGTACTAATTTTTCATACATTTTTTGGGTTTTTTCGTAATAAATTAATTTTTCCATCAGTGATTAAATATGTTAAAATTGAATGTTAAAAGATTTAAGTATTATATGAAATATTTTTTTAATAATAATAAAATGTATTTACTCTCCTATTCGACTACTATTCTGACTACTATATTAACACGCTAATATTAAACTTAGTCGAGACTCGACGGACGAGGATATTGCTGTACAGACGTTCAGTTATTGTAGTAATTAGAATTAATATGTATTAACACTATAAACTATAAATAATTGATAGTTTTTCTTAATATCATACATTCATGATTCATATTATCTATAATAGGTATTGGCGTATCCGCATTATTGTGAATTCGTAAAAATACCAAAAACGACACAAGCAGGTAACTTTTCAATTTCGAGTCGTGTTAATTATTAATTTATTTTTAAAAATTGTTTACATATATATAAATTATAAGTATATAACAGAATTATCACTATACTAATATTATAGTGCTCATTAGTAAGTGAGTTGAAGACAGTTGGTTGTAATGCTGTCCATATTTTATTTTATATTTGAAAATAATGTCTTCAAAAAGAGTAAAATTAGGTGGCGCTGAATATAAAAACCGGCCAAGTGCGAGTCGGGCTCGCGCACGAAGGGTTCCGTACCAGGATCAGCTATAAATATGTCAGCAACACTGCTTGTATTGTATATTCTAGGATTTTTAGTATTTGTTGTTATAGCGACAACAGAAACACATAATCTGTGAAAATTTCAACTTTCTAACTTTCATGGTTCATGAGATACAGCCAGTGGTGACAGACGGACGAACGGACAGCGGAGCCTTAGTAATAAGGTCCCGTTTTACCGTACGGAACCCTAAAAAAAAGCAAAAGTAAAATAGTTAAAATTAGAAGAATTAAAACGAATAATTACAAAATTACAAACTTTTTTACGCCATCAGCGGTAGGTAAGTCTATACTTATGTCTTATACGAATAATTATTAATAATTAGTTATACTATTTAGCCACAATACATACCCCAAAATTTAATAATTTGATGTTTTTATGTTCAATTTTTCATAGTTCTATACTTTTAATATTTAATATATTACTATTAGAAATTTTTCGAAATGATCAATTGTTCTCTACACATAAAAATCATTTTATATATTATTGACATCATTCAGCATTGTATTTTTTGCAGTTTACGTTGTTTTTATTAGTTTCAAGTACAACATAACTATACATAACTTGGGGTTATGAGGCGGCAAAATATGTGTGCCTCCGGAGGCATTACACCTTCACACGGCACAGCTTATCCACATAATATGTTGTCTCCGTCTTACAAGTGAGTAACATAGCAAATTGTACGCTCAGCAGAACACGTGTAGCTCCGTTAGTTAAAAAATTAGAGAATTGACCTCTTATAAAATTTAAAGTAAAGTTATTATTATTTTTTTTATTTTTTTTTATTAAGAAAGACAATTTACAATCTGTATTACACAATAATTACAATAAGAAAATTTGATAAAAAAAAATAAAATAAAGTAGCATGAATAACGTGATGAGGAAGAAACCCAAAGGTAACACCTCCTTAATAAATAAATTTATTAATTTATTAATTTAAAAGGTCTCTACACCATTTACGCTTTAGTCTGCGTGGCGGGTATTTTGGGAGGGTGAGGGAGGACATGTGTGATATTAGAGTATTGCTATGTGTGCTTAAATTTTGGTGAAAATTTTTGTACATTTTTTTGGCGAGTTCAGTGGTAGTTGCTATTTTTAAGTCGTTGTGTAAGGTAGAGTTTGAAACGTACCAGGGGGCTTTGGCTACTAACCTTAGCGCAATTGATTGAAAAGCCTGAATTGGCCTGATGTTCGAGGGCTTTGCTGGACCCCAGATTGCTATTCCATAAGACCAAACTGGTCTTATGATTGACTTATATATAATAAGTTTGTTTTGGAGTGGTATTTTGGAGTTAAGGAGTGGACGGAGGAGGTGAAGTCTATTGTTCGCTGATTTTCTAGATTATATTCTAGACTATTAAGTCTTTATATTAGTTTATGTCTATATGGATATACACAATACACTATACAGCAGTGTTTCTCAACCTGAGGGTCGCGACCTCCTCGGGGGTCACTAACTTAGTATTTAGGGTCGCTTATGAATTAAAATTGTATGTATTATATATATTTGTAAATATTTGGTGTACGTTTTTTTAATTAAAAATAATTATAATATTATATGTATTTTATGTTGTGTACAATATACAGTAATTTTAGTATTAATTATTAATAATAATCTATATTCTATGCGAGTATTTAAAAAAAATATATGTAGGGGGTCGCTAAAAAATTGAAACTCAAAAAGGGGGTCACCACAGTAAAAAGGTTGAGAAACACTGCTATACAGTACCTATGCAGTATAATAAAATACATAGGGACAAAAACTCCATATTATGATACAAAATAAAAGAGATTTAAGTCCTAGACCAAAAATGGCTCATACAATGGATAAACCAGCATACAAAGTTAAACCAAATAAAAAACAACATACAGACATGGAAAAACCCCGGACTAAATAGAAAAGAGGAAACTATATTAAATCGTCTAAGAATAGGCCACACTTTCATCACACATAGGCATCTTATGGAAAAAAATGATCCTCCCATATGCGAAATGTGTGGAGTGGACCTCACAGTAAAACATATTATTACTGAATGCCGAAAATATGATGACATGAGGAAAAAATACAACATATCTCAACAAATCGGAGAAGCATTAGGACCTGACACTCAATCAATCCGCAACATCATACTGTACATAAAAGAAATCCAGCTATACAACCTAATTTAAGTCCTTTTCCACAATATATATATTATGAAATTGTAAATATTTTTGAATTACTGTAAATTGTAAACTAATGGCCACAGAAGCCGATGTTTTATAAGATCAATAAAAAAAAAAAAAAAAGAGATTTTTAGAAAAATTGATCATGTATTTTATATACACTATTCAATAGTGACGTATTTAATAACTAGGTGTCTATGTTACTAACAGTTACTCTACTGTAATTTAATAAACCTGGGTCTTCCACGAGTTTTCTCAGTGAGGACCAGTATTCTTAAGATAATTTTACTTAAAATAAGACAATAAATACAAACATTTAAGGAAAGAAGGGGTCCGCAGATATATACTATAATATTATATATATTGGTTATATATTATTTACTGGCGAAAGTATACAGCCCCATAGCTTAGTGCTGGAAAAATTATCAGAAACCTACTCCCTCCATGAATTTTTTAAATAATCCACTGTACGTCTGTATCTATACAACAGTTGTATAAATTATTATGGACAATAAAAGCTACATAGCTATACATAGATACCGATATAAAATATTAAAGTGCCTATCAAAACATTTGAAACTATAATAGGTAATATTATATTTGAATATAGCGATTCAAAAATTAGCGCAAGTTCATTCGTCAATCGTTATACCTTGTCGTTATTGGTCGGTGTGGACTAATCACACTGCAGCTCTATGCGAAACCAGCTTTATTATTTTTTTTGCACGCAATAATTTACGATGTTTACGACGGTCCCCTTGGTGGGAGAAATTAGACCTCGAAACCACGGAGCGATTTCATTTGGATGCGCGAACGATTATTGCGCTGTCTCGGCGCGTGGAGTAAAGGACTAATATAATATACCAATACCAAGGTATGGTAGTCGGATTGCCTACCTACCTGAGAGACTATAAGTTGCACTAATAATTATGAACCCCCTTCCAGTCTCCACCTGACCATTAAAAATTCTTTCTAGACCATTTCGTATACCTGATTGGCTGTATCATACTGACATCAGTTTCAAAAAAATATCAAATTTCTTATTAGGTATACTAATGACAGCATTATACTATTATGTAGGATTTCGATTTTTCTTTTGAATACTTAAAAGCGAAATATATTTCGCAGTGATTTGATAAAAATATTAGAGATTATTCAGGTTTATACCAAGATTGCGATGAAAAGTATTTAATTAAAATATAGATTTTTGAACTACGTATAAGTACCTATCAAAAAATAGTTTTTTTAATTATAATAAATTATATTGGATACATCAATCCAATCAGTAGATATTGTAATATACTACATAGCACTGAACTAGGTTTCTTAATGCTAGGAAACTATATCTAGGAACTAATATAGATATTCTATATCGATAGGTGTACAGAATGTCCAAATCAGTTCATTATTTAGGATTCCTATGATGATTTAATGACGTTAAAAGGTTTTAAACTACGTACCACTTAATATTAATGAAACGGGAAGCGCTATGCATAATAATATTATATTATATTGTACACAGTATTATAAACTATAAACAGTACACGCGCCGTGCGCTGTCGCATTTTCACTCGGCGGCCTTGTTCCGACCAAAATATGTTCGTAGCAAGCTGTCGGATCAATACAGATTCTGAAAAATATGCGACGTTGCCGCATCTAAGCGTTTGGCCAAACAGTTTCACCCTCGAATCGAATGTCAACGGCAAATAACAAGATTCGAAATCTCGTTCGAAATTAAGAGAAGAATCTGTGTAATATAAGTTTTCAGTGATAACATGGTTTATTTCTCTGTTATTGTTCTACTATTATAGGTACCTAGGTAGTTACAATATAATATTATTACTAATAAGTTATAACTTATAAGGAACTCACTTGTAAGTTGTATGTTATAATAATAGCTGGTATAGCTAATAATGAAAAGGAGATGAGAAAAAAGAAGAAAATACAATTTTATTTAAACTAATGATACATTTAGTAAGTACTATTTAAATTTTAAATAACAAGAAAACTCATCAATTGTAGAGAACAAATCAAAATGTATTACTGCATTAGTGCATTACCAGCAGACACTAAAATGTTATCAAGGCATGACATATTATATAGGTATTAGGTTAGGTTAGGCGGTGTTCGGAATGTTCTCTAAAAAATTGAATTCGTTCACGTTCACCTTCATATGAACAGGTTCACGTTATTGTTCTTTGCAAAAATAAATGCGTTCATTTGATCGTTCATTTACCTAATTTTTTTATTTCATTTTTATGAATATATTATTGTTGTTTTATGTCGAGCCGCGCTCACAGGAATTTCACGTATTTTATTATTATAATTCGTAATCAAATAAATATAATAGAAAATTTTAATTAAATAATATTAAAATAGTAGGTACCTACTTACCCATTATTAATCAATATTTATTAAATAGAAAATAAATTTGAGTTTTAAAAATTATTCAAATTCTTTAAATTTATGAACATCATTCACGTTCTAGTTGAAAAAATACGAGTGACGTACTGACATTCATATATCGTTCACTAAATATGAACGTCACAAGTGAACCTTCGCATGATAGACGTTCTTTCTTGCATATTATATTTAGTTTCAACATTTAACATATAAAATGTGGGTTTGTTTCTGGAGTTAAAATTGTATTTAAATTTAAGTTTAGTTTATTGTTCAAGCAGTTCTAGAAAATCAATCATAATATTATGCGATTCATGGACAGATCCCCGTTATACATTTCCCCGTTACCGTTTCCCCATCCAATATTTCCCCGTCCAGCGATTTTCCCCATTGGACATTTCTCCGTCAAAAGAAGGATATATATAAGATATAACAAATAAAGATAATATAAATGTTTATATAGCTTATATTGCACCTTGTACGGACAAATTAACTTAGATATATATTTATTATTATAGGTTTTATCAAATATAAATTACCTATAAAGATATAGGTACGTTATCGAGGTACGAAAAATGTATGTTATCGATTTACGATATGTGATACTAAAACGGATCCGGTATGCATTAGTCAGTGGCGGCTCCAGAACCTTGGTTAGGGGGAGGGGCAAGTTATAATTTCACAAAATCTTATAACAAAAAGAAAACAACAATTTTTACAACACAAATTCAAGTCGTCTATTTTTAGTCCATTTACCCAGCAGGTATATTGTATACACCGTCATACCTCTATGGCTCATATAGTACATATGACAACATTATATTTTTTGTTAACAATATACATTTTTATAAATACGGGCTTGGGGGCGGCCCCTAGCACACCCTCCCCCTGGCATTAGGAAGATACATGGATCGGCAGACCAAATAGACGTAGAACTCGACGCCCCCGTACATTTAATTAAGCACTGTGGAATTAATACGACGCAACACTTGCAGATTTGCCAAAAACAAACAACTCCGTCAAAGTTGGCGAAGAGAGCATTTTCGTCATTGTTAGGTGCATCTCATCCAACAAAATGGCGATTAATAGACGTAATAAAAAAGAACAAGGGTTAACGGAAATAAAAATCAATCAATTAATAGCAGGGCAAGAACAGGTAGCTAAAAAGAAAAATAAACTAAGACAGCTACACGGATTAAAAAAATTGTAAATTCTTACCATGAACGTAATCTCAATAAATATTTAATTGGAATTGCTCATAATTTACAAAATAAGGCATTCATTTTTATTATAATTATTGCTCAACATTTGTATTATTATTTATATATTTTTTATTATTATTATTTAACATTTTACAAATTATTTTATGTGCCTGTAATAACATATACCAGTAGCAGTGGCGTAAGATCACCTCGGATCAGAGGGTGCGGTCGCACCCGGGCCCGTTCGTATAGGGGCCCAAAGAAATAAAAAAATGTTTTCTATTAATTATTAATAAAAATTAAAAACTACCTATATTTTTCTATTATAATATTGTATATACTATTAAACAAATCATTTTTTTTCATTAATTCAAAATTGTTAGATACGACCTTTTTCGCTGAGGTAGACGATATGGGTATGAATATTATTATATCAACGTATTACGTAATGTTCATGAGTATGACACTACAGAAAAAACAATACGAGGTTAAAAGTTTTATCATTACTGTTAAACGTTGGGTTTTATTCCTAACATATATTTATTAATAGACCGGCTATCAATCGACCGTCTGTCATTATTTATTGTCAAGTTTGGCTATAATATCAATAGTAAAGAAAATTGCAAAATAAATTAATCCGTCAGATATTATTTCTACTTTGGCAAATAAGAAGTCCAGAAAAATGTTTTAAGTTTTGAGTTAATTGTTATTTGTTAAAACTGCTATAACTGTTTACGATACGTACCGGACCCGTATCGGACTCAGATTTCGATACAAGCCGGTACGTAACTATTCCATATCGAAAATTTTCATTATCTAAATATTTTTTTTGGAGTCCGCCCTACCAGCCGACAGGTACCCACACACAGGTAGATTTTATGCAGTAGCCAACGGTGCCTCGCCGTGATAATGTGCCATGCCAATATGCCATTATGTAGTCCACTATCCGCAGTCGGCACTCGGCACGGAAATGTTTTACTGTGGCGGTAGAAGTATTATAAAATGCATAATACACTTATTATAACAATAATGCTACCTAATAATATAATATGAAACGATGTTTTTAAGTGAGCAATTGTAAATGAAAAAAATATATTGTACCTAACTGGCTGTCTATTCGAGACCGGATTCAAATAATCAATAGACGCTTCCAAAATCCAAACTATGACGTGCAGTGAATACGTTTTATTGATACCGGACGGTGGGCCAGCCTGTGTGCTCCCCACTATAGTCCGCGACATGAAAAGTGGCTCCTGTGTATCGCGAACCGTTACTGTTTACCTACGACCCGTTAGCCATTGGTTCTCAACCTATACCGCATATTATGCGTAGCTGCGCCACTCGTAATACACATTTTATTACGTTATGAACCACTGAGGCGAAACCGCCGCAAGATTCGTGACGGGCAGGGACCACTTTTCATTTCGCGGACTATTCGGAGTAAATTAAATTACAGTTCGTGCGCTCGCCACTTGTCTGTGGGCGGTGGCATCGGCCGGACGCTATCAGTGCGTCACCATGACATCTATGATCTAGTATCTAATGCAGAGTGCAGACCACGCTATCGTAGACAAGGGCGCTCGTTTGAACGTTTCCAGTTTTCTCTGCATAATTTTTCTTCACTGTTAACAGTTAACAATCACCGCCACTGCGTTTTTATTTCAGTTAAAATATTATAATCAGTAGTCTCAATTTTTGCCTTCCGATAAACTTTTAGTAAGTAATTTACAGCCGCCACGATAACGGGGCCGGTGACCCGCGTGCTCGTAAGCGTGTGCAAGTTAGTGCGCATGCGCGCTTCCGGTCATTACACTTGCGTACGCTTTAGTCGACCCGGTGCGCCGACGCTTCGTAATAAATCCGACTTCAGCCGTAAACGTTTTCCGTCGTCCAAACTCCTCTTTTATATTACGGTGTCCGTCCGTGCCTTTCGTTTTCATTTCATTCAACAATCTGCAAACAGCGGGTTCAACAAGTATCGTTTTCGTTCGAAAATTAGCACAGCGATACGTCACCGGCTCGGCGCCCGTGTAGCCCGTTGATTGTCATTATTCTTCGTGATTACAATGACCACAGTCGATCCTTATAAAATTATCTATTTGCATTTTGCGATCACCGGCCGTTCGGAATATTTTCACATATTTTAATAGGTAATACATTGTTCTCGCGTCATTTTTGCGTTTTTCGACTAAGTAGCTTTCTATCTGTCAATTGGACTTTTTTTTCAGTTAATCTGCCTGTATTTTTTCTCCGTTTTACTTTTACCAAATGTCTTTTTATATTAAAATTTTTATTTCCATGTCGATTTATTTTTAACGTTGTAACAATTTTACCACTGACACTAAACAATTACCAAATTGCAGAAAAACATATCCAATCGCGGTGGAATCGCAGAAACCCGAGAAAATCTTCAGCGTGCCGGTAACTATAATATTTTAATAATAATCACTTTTTTTTTTGGTTTTGATTTTCGTTGCCTTACCGGCTTCGAGAATTTGATCAAAGTAACGGGTTTCAGACAAAATCAATAACAGCAAAACAATATTTCTTTCACTCGCATTTTCTATCGTCTAATTGAACTAAAAAAACGGGGATTATCTTATTATTCTGAATATTCTGGTCTTCATGGTCCGTATCACGAAGTATGATAATACGTATATCGTACTTCGCACGACCTAAGATTTAAACCATGATGCCTAGTATAAATGATTACTATTATTATTATTATTATTATTATTATTATTGTTGTTATTATTATTTTAGTATTGATTATTAGGTATTATTGTTAGTTATATTAATGTATATATTCCATACAGTATTCGAGTACTCTGTAGTCTGTGGTATATATCTAATCCCATTAAATATATATAAGGTATATTATTTTACAATATATTAGGTATACTCGATGCTAATACCTATTAAATTACCTTGTTTTATAGAAAACGTCAACAGTGTGTATTCATTTTATTATTATAACATATTGTTAAATTAATTTTTTGCATTAACTTTGTATTTATTACTAGCCGACCCATCACAGCTTCGCATGTGACTGAATGCTTATTTTGTCTTCAGACAATGATATGTATAATTTTTTATTCAAATTGTATTGTTTCAAGTGATCGTCTAGTAAATATAAAGAACGGTTATTGAAAACCTATTGAAATGTTTCTAACGGTATTAATGGTAAATATATTTTTATAACAGAACCCTTGTACTTCATTTCCCGTAAAAAAATCACAAATCTTAAAAAAATTGTGATTTTTCAACTACTATTTTGAGTGTAACTTACTGCAGTAAGTCGGATTGCGGACTAAGGGCAACTCTTTCACCTTGGTAGTCCATGTTCAATAATTCGATTTGATGCAAGCTTGTACCTAATCTGCCCAAATAATCAATGGCAACCGATAATAAATCAACATTAATTTCTACTATTAACTGTAACCACTGGCAACTATTAATAAATATAAAAAATAAAATTTCCAATGTGAACCTCAATGTCCCCGTTTGAGCACCTCTTTAAAATTCTTTCTTATTGTACGGTGAAAGTATTAGAGGAACCACTATTCCAAATTTCAAGTTCGTACGTTGAGTAGTTTTTTAGGTACAGTGATCAGTGAGTCAGTGGTATTTGGATTTTAAGTATATAATATATAGATTCCCTTCTCTCTCCTCTCCGACAAAAAAATGAAATATCGGGCAATGTGGTGACACTTGGGAAGGTATTTGGAACTACTCTTTGAAAAAAAATTGTAAAATATTAAATAGTGTAGTCACAAAATTTGAACATAAAAAAGGCTTGTTCTTTTATATATACAAAGATTAGATTAGCTTAGTTTTTTAATTTTTCAAGAACTTTATACTTATTTTTATTAACAAAAGTAGTTATAAAACCTTCAGCAGACCGTCAGGTATAACAGTAAAAAATTTTAGCCAAATCAGTTCAGTAGTTTTCTTGGTTAGCGTGGTCGTAGAAAACCCCTTAAAATTTTATATAGTTGATTATATAGATATAGATAACCATTTAGGTATTAGATATTATTAATTTATGGTATATTACCTAGATCGAATTACAATGATATAATAATATGATCGAATTGTCGCCTGTTGGATTTACATTATATCAGAAGCTGGATATGAATTATGATATAGATACAGAGGTCACTAAGTTGTCCTCTGACATTGAATCCAAACGACTATTTGTATATAAATTATTTTAGATCTACTTTTGATATTATATCCTTTTTTAGAGTCTTCTGTCTCATTGGTTAGGAATTAGAATGTCACATTATTAGGTACTTTTTGTAAACTAATAAAGGCAATTTATTTCAAAAACAATTTCAAAATAGGAAAACTTAGGTACGTTCCAATAGTCAAAATAGAAATTAAATCTATTAGAAACTAAGAAATGTTGAAGAAGATTAATTTTTAATGCAAAATGTATATGTATATGGTAGGTATCTCAAATATTCAAGATGACATTTGTATAGTTACGAGTATAGTTACATATAATTGTTCAATTCATTGACTGAATTGTTGATAGGTAGGTATACACCCCGGTATACACTATGAAGACTATAAGACTTATAATGAATACAAAGGGGAATAGCTTATAGGTTATTACTACCAATGCATAAAACGTGTTGATGAGTATATGTCAACTTTCGGAAGACATAAAAAATAGACATATTATTAGTAGGCTATAAAATATGGAGGTATTTAAGTAATGGGTACAAGTATAGCTACATCTGTGGTGGATTTAGCGGGTCTCTTAGAAGCTTCAGCACCCATTATTCCGCATATTGAACTTTTCTTTTATTATAAATAACTTAGATAATATCACATAGAACCATGGTTTGTAGATATACTGGTTGCACAACATTATGAAATAAATGGATCCTCTTATAATTGCATTGTCATAATTTATCATAAGAATGAAGAGCTAGTGAGCTCTCCTTGTGTGCAATTTTAGAAAGCACCCTTGGTCTGTACGACATTTTTATATTTTGCCGCTAGGGCTCACCACAATCTAGTTCTAGGGGAGCCTTATTGTATGACATATTGAATGGTCCACGTCTTTTAAGCAATTTAATATTGGAGTTGTGAAACCAGTATATCTACAACAGGACATAGAACTAAACGTATTAATTGTGGACTAGTACTGCCAAAATATAGGTTAAATTATTTATTGTTACCTTGAAGTTGTTCATGATAAGTACCTAAGCACCTTTATCATCAACATAGCATCCACCATGAAAAATTCTAGATACACTACTGAGCTACATTGATCTTGGTACATATTATGGTTTTATTATTATAAACCATTCAATTAAAAAAAAAAAATTCTGACGCTTGATTAGTTATTACTTATTACCTATAAAAATATTTAAACATGTTGAGCAGGTATTTCTACACAGTTAACTTATTTCCTTAAATTATTACTTCCATCTCCTATACTCTTTGTCTTTGTCTTTGTTAACACAAAATTAGAAACTTAATTACTACAGTACTACCTAATCTTTAAGCTTTCAATTAAACCAATTTTTTACATAATATGGTAGGTAATTATGGGGCTTTACAGACATTTCAAACACTATTCATATTCAACGTTTTCTATCAATAACTCTGAGGTATAACCAAAGCACCTTTTTAGTACATATCTACCGACTACCATACACAATTATTATCTTTTCATCTCTTGAATTCAGTCCATGTCCCATGATGTAGCTAAAGTGTATTACAAACAATTCATATTAATTCTCCAAAATAACATATAGGTATCCTCTAATTAAAAGACTAGGTAGTCTTTACATTACCTTCCTGGTAATTCTAAGATAAAGGTTAACAAGGAGGTGGTGTCGTAACTTGCTTACTTAATAATACCACTATTTTTAAATACTAATTAAATAATAATATATATTATATAATATATAAAATAGTTATCCAAATACCTAATTAATCATATCTTACTAGATTTTAATTAACAAAAATATAATTACACTGATTACCGTTTAAGTTCCTTGTATGGGAGGATTCTTCATTCAAATTTTTTTTTCCTATTATATCACATTTACCATTTTTTTTGACATGGCATCAACAATATTTATATTATTATTTTTATTAGGTAACTAAAAATGGAATATTTAGTAAGTAAATTAATTATAATTAATTATTATTAAATAGTAATTATTATACCTGTAATAATATAGGGATAATATTAATAGGTACAAAAGCATTTTATGTTATAAGCTTAAACCGTGTTTAATAGGTCAGTAACTGAACATGATAACATTAATTTACCTAATGAAGAAAAAAAAATGTATGTTGATTTTCTATTTATTTTATTTAACCATGTTTATTGTGAAATGCAAAGTGTAAGAATTAGGAACACCAGTATTTAGGTAAACAATATATGATGTAAACGACATTGTGCTATCATGAAACAATTAATAGGTACAATTATAATAATTATTGAATTAATTACTCGTGTTGATAATATAATGTTTATCGATAAGAACAAATAAGTACCTAATACACAGTTAATTATATTTTTCAATGAATTGTAAATAATGCTGGACCTCCACACAAGTCATCTCTGTGGGGTCCAGAAATCTGTTACTCGATATTATTTATAATCACTTATTTAAAAAAAAAAAATTAAAAATAGTCTGGAATACTGCAGTCTAATAATGTTTTAAATCCATATAGAGTATGTACATAATACACCATTATGCTGATGTACAGCTTTATATTATCAATATTTTGGAGTGGTCAGCAGTGTCAGCCTGGCACACAAACGGCCCATGGATCAGTTTTTTTAAGGGGCCCCATCATGAAATATAAAATTTACTTGACATTTTGGGGAAAAAATTCCCGCCACCATTTTTCCTTTAAACATGCATTTATTTAAATTCTGATTTATAGAATTATTTAAGTAGGTAAAGACAATATTACATTCAAATTCCTGATATTTTTGGTACTAATATTAGAGTGTCCTGTGTCTATACAAACTTCTATTTTTCAAATGAGAATCTCCTTTTTACTGCAAATTATTTACCGGATTATGTTCTTGTAAATGTAGATGTATCTAAATGTACGTCTACATTAATTTGTTTACTTTGTTAAAAGTAAAAAAAAAGGATTCAGCTTTTAAAAACAGAAGTTTGTATTGTAAAACATCATTCTTAAATGGTATAAAAATCTCAAAGTATTCAAAAATCTTCAGAGTATTTAGAAATTCTAAAAATC
>NC_042494.1:89233224-89243927 GCF_005508785.2 Acyrthosiphon pisum | reverse complement strand
TAGAATTTAACTTTGAAGACAAATCCATAAGCTACCTATATACCTATTCGCAGTGGCAGGGTGCAGAACTTCTTTTTAAATGACGCATTTTCATAATTATGTACTTACCACCACCACCACCACCATCTTATTTTTACTTATAACAAAGTTATGATGTTAATAAAATGTAATCAAAAGAGCCAAGAGATCAGGCTTTAGCATGTAATTCTGCGCCACAGTCACGGCACCGCCCCCTTTGAAAAGTTGACGCAACTGCGTCAAAATTGACCACTTCAGCTCGCCACTGCCTATTCGTAATATTATTCACGTAAACTTTCAAAAGTAAATGTAAAATCTTTATCGTTGTTTAATATTTTATTAGGTATATATACATATAATTGGTATAAGTAGAAGTATAGTATTATAAATCCAACAGCGGGAGCCGCTGCAGTAGGGTGGATGAGTGGGGCCCTCGTGGCCTCGTCTGAGCCCATTGTTTTTAAGGAGAGATAAAAACCTAACTCAACTTTCAGTACCTAACACAATTAATCCAAAAAAACCTTCTCATATTTATTACATGAAACTTGTACTATTATAATTTATGGCGCCCTGTTCACACTATAATAAAAGGCAAGCATCTGGGCCCCGTAAAGAAAAATTGCGTATAGGTACGGTTAAATATATCGATAAATACTTTACGGGGTTCTTACTCCATACATAGACCAGGCATACGCCAAACAAATAAAAAAAAACCGCTGAGTGGATGGCATTCCGCTGTACAGTAGATCAATTAATAATGAATTATATTAAACTTGTACGAGACCCTAAAAAAATCGGAGGGGCCCCGGCCACGTTCGCGGCCCAGCGGCCATGGTCAGGCCGACATTGGTGGTCAGTAAATTCTCTATATATTCTTAAAAAATATTACAAAAACGAAAATGGATAATAATATAGGTATTAATTTATTACTCATTGACCATTGTTGATAAAACCAATCTAGCTAATAGTATGGTACACCGACATGTGTTGTCTCTGTCTTATCAATATACAACATAGCAAATACTGTTTTTTCACGAGACAACTATACTCCCTTTGTATTTATAGTAGAATTACCAAAATTCCGCAACGCATAGGAAAGAACATAATCTGTGTCGTAATGTTTTTATTAGGGATCAAAATGCCGGAAAAAAATCGTTTTTTCCCAGAGCCTCGGAAAACGTGGAAAAATTGGAGAATATTAAAATAATACATTTCCGAAAAAACCGAAACTTTCGGAAAATTAAAAAATTGTATTTATGCTTTACAATTAAAATAATCTATGTAAAAAAATAACTATTTAAAAAAATAGATAAGGAAACCTGTCATTGTCATTTCACATTTGCCAATACGGTTGTCAATTGTATTAAAATTTAATATTAAACTATTATAAATATACGGATATTTGTTCTAAAAATAACGTAGATACATATCAAATTGTTATTTATGTGGGAGAGTGTATTTCCCCGAAAATAAATCACCTGTATTTTTAAATGTTAAAAATTGTATACCTACTTATTGTCAATTTATATTTGTAATAACTAATAAGTTATTATAGTAACTGGCTGATAGGTTTATAAATTATAATACAGTAACTATTTGATAGTTTTTATATTTTTAAACTTAGTGGGTTGGTAAAAATTAAATAATATTAATAACTAATAAGAAATAACTACATAGTAAATACTTAATAGTTAGTACTTTAGTAGTTAATATTACAAATTATAATCATTTATAAATCAAGTATAGAATTCTCTAGATTTATCTTCTGTAGGTATACATTATAATATGTATGTAATATGATTGTCAACCATCATTTTTTATTAGATTGTTTCCACTATACATTACTTTTTTTAGTTCTTTAGAAAAAATTCATTTTTTATGAAATTTTTCAATTTTTTAGGAAAAAAACCAGTTTTTTCGTCAAAATCTTTTTTTTCGGAAATGTTGATCCCTAGTTTTTATTACTTGGATAGCATACTTACAATTAAAGCTACCAGTTAGAGAACACTAGGTTTTTTTATGTTATTTTAAATTGAATTATTAAAAATTATTGGTTAGGGTCCGGTCAAATTAATATCGGTATTAGCTAATCCAGAACTCCCACTGATTGAGCCTACTGCACAGTCTGGACGGGCCTTTAGTGCTATCAAAACATGTATAATTCCTTCATATAATTAAACTAGGGAGCCGAAGGTTTGCCCAAGGTTTGCTTTGCTAGCTAACCACCCTTCAATTTTTTCGAGAATTTTTTTTACGAGCCGAGTTATAATTTAATTACAAAAATAGCGAGTACGTGTGTGTCCGTGTCGCTCTGCTTACATTTTTCTATAGTTATATTTGTAGGATACTATGTCCTGTGTCCGGATCATTATAGCCTTTTTGCGAAGTAAATTATTGCGAAACATTATACCCCTCCAAAAAAATTCATCACGCCTATGCCATGTGAGTGTACAACTGCACTGTTCGACTATTACCCATAAGTCATTACTAGAGAGCGGATCTTTAGGTTTTTACATATTTTTATTGGCTTTATGCAGCTTTACGAGTATGAAAAATGTGGACGTGTCTTATGAGTGGAACAATAAATGTATTGATTTTACAATAATTGTTTTTTTTTTTTAAATTGTTTGTGTCTGTCATCACGGTTTGGGGCAGTAAAACTGCTTCGATTTTCTTCTACAGTATCTTGTTCGATGGGAAAGTGAATATAGTTGGTGCATTCGGGAGATCAAAATTTAAAATTCCCAATAGTTTTCAAAAGTGCCGGAAAAAACAATATAAAAATTAAGGAAAAAGGGGAATTTGTACGCAAAAACTGTTTTCGACAAAATCGAAATTGGTTTTTGGTGTAACTCTAAAACAAATGAACTTTATACATGAAATTTTCACTGGTTGTTTATATTCAAATTTTAGATTCTGAGCGAAGCGATGAATGTATTGATTTTACAATGATGTGTGTTTTTTTTCTTATTTTTGTGTCTGTCACTACCTTTTAAAACAGTAAAAACTAAAAAAGTTTAGATTTTCTTCAACAGTATCTTTTTTGATAGGAAAGTGAATCTAGTTGGTACTTTGGGGGGTCAAAAGTAAAAATTTCCCAGTAGTTTTCAAAAGGTGGTGAAAAAAAAAAGAAAAATTAAGGAAAAACAGGAATTTTTACACAAAATCTGTTTTCGAAAAAATCGATTTTGGTTTTTGGTGCAACTCTAAAACTAATGACTAGGTACATGCAATTTTGACTGAATTTTTATATTAGCATTTTCTATACACCATAACATTTTCCAAATATTTTGACTTATTTTGAGCTGTTTACAGACATTTTCAGTTTCCATTTTTTTTAGTTTTTTTTCTATAAATATCAATAAAATTTTATTTTTTGGTTAAAAAAAACTTGAAAATTTAATAGAAGGCTCCTAGTATATTGTTTCAAATATAGATGAAAGAAAGTAAAAAAACAATACCCTCAATTTTTTCTTTATTAGCATTTAATGTTCAAAAATTGACAAAATACGTAAAAATTACGAAAATTTGTAAATTATTTTGAGTTAGAAATTCATAAAAAAATTTCTTTTTAAATCTAAGATTTGACAATGTAATACAAGATTCCTCATAAGTTTGTCTATCTTTATCAAAAATAAAGATGTCTACAAGAAAGTCAAATTAAATTATTATGAACGTTTGAAATTCAAATTTTTACAACATTTGATATTAACTCGATTTCTCATGTAACGATTTTCTTATTTTGTTGTAATTAAAAAACGAATGACTAAAGACACAGAAAATAATTTGACTTTTTTTGAGCTGTTTATGGACATTGTCAGTTTTCAAATTGTTTTAGGTTTTTTTTTTTAATAAATATCAACAGGTACAATTTTATTTGTTGGGTAAAAAAAAGTGAAAATTTAATGCAGGGCTCCTGATCTATTGTTACAATAGCAGTTGAAAAATATTAAAAATACATAGGCACAATTTTTTTTTATAAGCATTTAAAGTTCGAAATTTGACTACATTTATCAAATTTAAAATGTAATCATTATTTTGTAGTTAATAATTTATAAAATGTTCAACTTTTATAGCTAAGTATTAAAAATTTAAAACAAGATTATAAACGTAAATAGCTTATATATAAATTACTTTATTCGCCTTAATATCATCAAATATATTTGGTAATATCATAGGCTGACTGACAGTTTTCAGAATCGTTTTTCTTATACAATGTTATTAAATCATGGAATTCAAATTTAACACCATCCATTACAGTGACTCACTTGTAACCTACTATACAGCAGAGTGACATCCACTTACCCACTTTTTATTTTTGTGTTTTAATAATATATTGTATAAATATGCGAATAAACATTTTTTTAACATTAATATTTTTATTAACATTTTATGTTGTCAGAAAAGACAATACTACTATGATGCTGGCTGTGACCGCTCCACCCAACCCCGCTAACCTGTAATGCTCCGTCTATTAGTGTAAGGTCTACTGTAATAACCAATAATTAATAGCAACCAAGTAACATACGTATTGCAAAGGCCACATTGCACGTGTTTTAAACAACAATAATATTACGAACTTCTTAAGTAATTAACTAATAACCAATGGTAGGTAACATAAACGACCATAGCGCCATATTCCCTATACCATTGATTATAAAATAATAAAATATACACCAATAAATTGCCACCTAATCAGTTCCTGGTGCAAACACGAGGATCGTTATTCGCTAGTAAATCAGCGCAGCATATTTTGTACCGCAGTGAGCGATCTAAAGTTGTATTTATGATCAATGCTAATTATACCTATTTGGAACAATGAAACTGGTCGTAACGATTCGGCTTTCGCCGTCGGCACTCGGCAGTATTTTCTCCCACTTAGTGTACAAGGAATTTATTGGGGAACCGGTCCGCGAGACAAAGTGAGAAGCGGCTGCCGTAATTCCAGTTTTAATTATAATATTTCCTTAAAAAGTTTGCACGCTTCGTTTAATAAGTTGGTTTCTAACAGTTCGATTTAGATGATTTTTACAAAAGTATCATCTGCACATTTTTTCTGATGTCTTGCAATTCACCAGGTATTCATTGATTCTGTAGATAATTAGTAATTCCGTCTGACAAAAAAACACTAATATTGTACACCGTTTAAATAGGAAACTCCAGCTTTAAAATAATATTATAAATACGCTGTCATACTGCCGCTATCGTTTTTAATTAGCTGGCGCTGGATATTACTAGAATTCTTTATACTCAATAAAATATTCACAATATCCAAATAAATTTTAAGCAATGGTCATTTTAAATTTTCGAATTTTTAATTTTTTGATTAAGTATTGATAAATATGTTTAGGCTTGGAAAAAAAGCTTAAAAATGTATTACAAGATACTATTGAAAATATGAGTTACATTCACATAAATAAAACGGTTGCTGTAATCGATACATTTAGCCATGAACTATAAGATATATTATTTTGATCTTAGGCCCGATACTTAAAAAACACTTTCCTAAGTTATAAAGTCATATTATCATCCCATATATTATGAATAATTAATAATTTATAAATTTACATTACCGATCATCGCGTCATTTTCGTGCAATTTCATATTTTGTTTTCCAAAATAGTGTATTCGTGTGTATTAAATATTATAGTATAATGTTTGTACAATTTGGAAGTATAATTTTATAACTATTTTTAAATAGATATAAGTATTTTTCATAAATATCCATTTAATTGTTTATACAGTTATACATCATAGAGTCAAATTGAATAAGGATTTGAAGGGCAGATAGCCTCCTAAATCACTTGTATGTAGATATGTTTATGCATATGGAAGCCTCTTATGTGTTTTTTTTTTACATTTAAAAACAGATATTATTATTAGGGATTTTTCTTTATCACAAACTTTGAAGTAAGTACTAATAAATTCAACTTTAAATCTTTTTTTTCGAATATTTGCATTTTTGATATATTAGGGTCTTCTAATTTATTTCGGCCTTTTAAGTCAGTTTTTCGGTTTTATTACTTTTCACGATATTTTTTATATTTTCCGTGAACAAACTTTTTACACATGTTGTATGAATTATTTTTATTTACTTCATTTTTTTCTTATACATATTTTAAACATTCTGTACGCACGTCATAATAAATTAATAATATCTTTAATTACAAGTATTTAAATTTTACACTATTAAATTTTATATGTTTTTTTAAATTATGATTTGTCGGCAGGTATACTTAGGTACCTATATAGTTAATTTTATACATTACTTAATTATTATTTAAATTATACTGAGAATTTAAAGCATTTTTGCAAACTTTTTTATTTGAATAAATTTCTACGAAATTGGCACGCCTGTTACAATATGTTGATTGTTTACATAATAAGTATTATATAATATGTCGCTGAGGTAATAAGGTATTTTGTATCAAAACGAATGGTTCCCATATTTAATAATATTACCGACTCTACAGCTATTTTAATTGTAAAATGTCTAGTAAATTACATGTTGAAAATAACACGATAGAACTAATAAAACATTTCTGAAAAAATATCTAATCTAACCTAACCTATTGTTTGAAGTAATAATGTTCCTATTACAATTTTTAACTTTCTCAAATATTAGGTAATATTTTCTCTGCGCAGCCCAGCCACCTGACTCGCCTCTAAACTTTAAATGCATGTAAAAATAAGAAATTATTAATTCAAATGTTTTTATTCAGGAATAACAACATATTATAACAATGCCAAAAACTTATAAATATGCATCTAATTGCCTATAAAGATACTTAACGTTGTAAACAATGTAATTACCTTAATTTAAAGTGGAAATATGTAATAATAAATAAATAAATTATAATCAATGTATTTTTGTCTTCCTACCTTTTTAGTCGTTGTTGTCGCCCCTCGTACACCTATTTTCACGAGATATGCCTTTAATTGTTGAGTTTATGACATATTCATATAACAACATAGTATCGAGGTGCTTAATTTAGTTTACTCCGTTATTGTTAAACGCACGATAATAATAAAGGAACACTATTCTTCTGTGATAGGTACCTACGTGATAAGTAAAAAGGTATAATCAAACGCTTTGTACCTAAACTGACGAACGTACGGCACTGTATTATTTTTACGACAAAATGACTGTAGTTCGCACTTCACAATGTTCACATTGTGGTAGGTACCAACGTAGTAGCTGGCAAAATAATATATTTAACGAGTAGCGACGGTCCCGCATTCTGATGGTCGTTTGTTAAGAGCCAGTGATTCGCATTCTACGATATTCCAGTCGTAAAAATAATAATAATTTAAAAACTTTACTGTACATTTGACATTTGTAAACAGTTTATAACAAAAATCAGCCATAAAAATATTTATTATGTCCATATTAGCCTTAGCTGTCAATGTATCTAATTCCCGATGAATAATAAAAATAAATTAGGAAAGCTCACTGCAAGCGTGCTACATTCCCGGCTTCTAAACATATTTTAATACAAAGCAATAAATTATAATTCCACATTATACAATTTATGTACAGTAACTACGGACAATAAATAAATAATAATCGACAATATAATATAATATCAAGAATCGTTAATTCAGAACTATGCTTTGTCGTACTGATAACTAACAGACGTACGAACACAACAGGGATAAAATGTGTTCTAAACCTATATTTATAAACTTATTATTATCTGATACTAATTTATACCTATTTAAATGTATTTATATAGTACTACCTAGTTACTATATTATATTGTGTGCATATTCTATCCGTAGTCGGGATCGGTAGTAGGACTCATGCGAATTATGCGGGGCCGGTCGTAGTTATTTACCGTTTCACGTTTGGGAATCAATTTAAATATGCAGACAACCGCAGCACTATACTCCGACCCACGATAGTCCGTTCGCGTATCGATATTATAGTAATACACGACGTCTGTTTTCTCCCACCATGGTGCCATCCCAAATATTCGGCAACTTGCCGATGCGCAGCGACGGACGGGTTTTTACGGTTGGACTCTCGTGGGCCAGAGTATAGTTTCTAATATCCTTGGTTTTCCCTTCCAGACCTTGCAATCTGCTATTCAGATCCATGGTTTCGTGTGGCAATAGAACATAATAAAAGCAACAGCTATCAAAATCTAATTGTTCCACCAAAAATATTCCTGGATATTTTTCTGGAGGCTTGGCATGATATTGTAATAGTATCGTCATTTAATATCCGTATTTAAACACGTCGTTCCAACATCGTGCCGAGCGCCCGAGCCTCCGACGACTGGCAATATGTAAACAAAGTCATCTGTTTGACTGTCGCTTCTATTATGTTCTATCTTCTATGGTGGGGCGTTAGTAGTACCATAGAACGTAATACATATCTATGGTACAAACTACCAACTTTCTACCGACCCGGTATTTACATAGACTTTAATAAGGTATAATGCAAATAGAAAAATTTGAACTTTAAATGCTTATAAAAAAAAATTGTACCTATGTATTTTTAATATTTTTCAAATGCTATTGTAACAATATATCAAGGCCTTGTGTTCAATTTTCACACATTTTTACTCAACAAATACAATTTTATTGACAAAAAAGAAAAAAAAATTTAAAAATATTGATAACTATCTGTCTGTAAACAGTTCAAAAAGAGTAAAAATATGTTCAAAATGTTATGATGCATAAAAAATAAAAATATAAACGTTCATTTTTGAATTACAACAAGATAACAAAATCGCTACATGAGAAATCGAGTAAATATCTAGTATTACATTTTCAAATCTTAAATTTAAATCAGGGATGGAAAACGTTTTTTAAAAACGTTATTAAACGGAAAAAACAAAAACGAAAACAATTAATAAAACAAAAACAAAAATCAACTGAAAAACGATAACAAAAAATCCCAAAAACCGAAAAAATTTAATAACGAAATCAAAAACGAAAACGAAAATAAATTTTAGTATTATACATTATTAAATTATTAAATTATTTATACCAAGAAAAAAAAAATTTTGAAAAAAATTCCACTTGTCTATACTTTTTAATCTTTAACTTTAAAAATATTTTAATTTCAAATCAGAAATTTTTAATTTTTTAATTTTTATATAAATTATAATTTTGATTTAAAATTTAAATATTAAGAATAATTAATTTTAATTTTCAACTTTTAAGTTTATTTCTATATTGTGCGTTACAATTATTACTTAAAAGTTAAAATTTATAAGTTATAAGAATATAATATAAAAAAAATATTTATTATTAAAAACGTTATTTGAAAACAATAGAAAAATAACGTTTTTAAAAACGTTAATCAAAAACAATATGGAAAAATAACGTTTTTAAAAACGTTAATCAAAAACAATATAGAAAAATAACGTTTTTAAAAACGTAAATCAAAAACGTAATTATCAAAAACGTTAAACAAAAACGAAAACGAAAAAATTAAAAACGTTTTCCATCCCTGATTTAAAAAGAAAAATGTTAATGAATTTCATTTCAAATTGATCTTTATTGAATAAAAAACTAAAAAAAATGGAAACTAATAATTTCCGTTAACAGCTCCAAATTAGTCAAAATATTTTTTAAATGTTATGGTTTATAGAAAATGATAATATAAACGTTCAGTGAAAATTTCATAAATCTATGGTAATTTGTTTAAGAGTTACACCAAAAACCAAAATCTATTTAGTCGAAAATTTATATTCTAATAAAAAAAGATTAATAGTTAATACTTAATACTATTTACTATTTAGTCAGATATATCTATAAATATAGGTGATAGTAGGTAACTGTATACAAGTTACCAATACAAATTCGCGATTTTAAATTTCTATTATATGAGCAGTTCTCTAAAGTATTTAAGTAAAAGTATTTGAGTAAAAGTATTCAAATACTTTTTTAAGTAATGAATAACTTTTTAAATACTTTCAGCATGAAGTATTTTGAATGGTATTTTAAATACTTTTTGGTATTGAATACTTTGGTTTTTTATTTAGAACAGTTTATTTTTATTCGAAATAATTGGTTGGAAAAATATTATTGTCAACTAGATTTATTTAATATTCTGTATTTCTGTGTTAGCCGAAGCCCGAAGGTTTGTGAAAACCAGATTTCTAAAAAAAGTTATTGAATAACAATATTCCCTTTAAACTATTAGATAACTATTAGATAACCTACTACCTATGTGTTTATATTACGATGATTAGAAACCCATTTTAAAATCCAAAAGTATTAGAAAAGTATTCTTTACAGAACTGAATATGAGCTCAGCTGATAAATAAAATTATTTATTTTCTCATATTTCCCTTTAAGAATACTTAGTAGTGAGTACCTTCTGGCTACTGCTTACCTATACCTAACATTTTGCTATTAACACGCATGCCATGATCTCTTATTACATTTTGTTTTTGACGTATCACTCTCTCATCATTTATTTTATGTTTAATGTTAGTTTTCAGGGTATACACTGAATGTATGGTTATCAGATACTAAACCAGTGGTTCCCAACCTTTTTTATTCTACGCACCCCTTCCCCCCTTTAAATTAGAAATAAAAAAAGGTGGGTAAGTGGATTTCGCTCTGCTGTACAGTAGGTTACAAGTGGGTCACTGTATAATGGATGGTATTAAATTTGAATTCAATGATATAATATCATTGTATAAGAAAACGATTCTGAGCGGAGA
>NC_042494.1:89223902-89232330 GCF_005508785.2 Acyrthosiphon pisum | reverse complement strand
TTGAGTTTCTTATAAGACATTTTTTTTTTTGGTAAAGGTAGATTATCCTATAAGGAATCTTGTATTACATTTTAAAATCTAGATTAAAAAGAAAATTTTTTATGAATTTATAACTCGAAATAATTTCCAAATTTTCGTGATTTTTCCATATTTTGTCATTTTTTGAACTTTAAATGCTTAAAAAAAAAACTGTGACTAACGATTTTTAATATTTTTCATCTGCCTTTGAAACAATATACTAGGAGCCTTCTATTAAATTTTCAAGCTTTTTTATCCAACAAATAAAATTTTATTGATATTTTTAGAACAAAAACTAAAAAAAAATGGAAAATAAAAATGTCCGTAAAGAGCTCAAAATACATCAAAATATTTTGAAAATGTTATGGTGTATAGAAGATGCTAAGATAAACATTCAGTCAAAATTTCATGTATCTACGGTAATTTTTTTTAAAGTTACACCAAAAACCAAATTCAATTTTATGAAAAATCGATTTTGCGTAAAAATTCCCGTTTTTCCTTAATTTTTCTTTTGTTTTTCCCGGCGCTTTTAAAAACCACTGGGAAATTTAAATTTTGACCTCCCCAATGCACCAACGATATTCACTTTCTGATCGAACAAGATACTGAAGTTGAAAATCGTAGCATTATTTCGACTACTTATCGTGTACACAGACACAAAAAAAATAAAAAAATAAAAAAATAAAAATAAAAAACACACATCATTGTAAAATCAATACATTCATCGTTCCACTCAGAATCTAAAAGATTATAATCTAATCTAATATTGATTCGTGAGCTAAAAAAAGTCTTTAATTCTAATTTAATGTAATATTACATTACCTGCATAGAGGTCAACCATTATAAGATACTCGTAAAATTATTATCAATAGGCGACCATCGGAAAACTAATTTATTGTTTTCAATTTTATAAATAAGATATTTCTTGTTATTTTATCATCTCTAAATTCCTCCCCCCCCCCCGGGTTGGGAACCACTGTACTAAACATTGAAAAAAAGGTCATGGAGGATCTACTATTAAGACATTTATTATATAATATAAGTATAACCAAATGGTGCACTGGTGTCTGGTACAGTTACTTATAGGCCGGGTATTGTTTTACTATCCACCAATTATTTAATTTTTGCTTGAAATTTTAAAATGTAAATTAACTGCTAGTTAACTTCAACAATATAATACGAATATATACTGTTTTATTATTTAATACATTGCGGTAGTTTTGATAACACGATGATCATAATAGGTAGTCTTGGAAATATTTCGGTAGTCGACGTAACACGGTTGTGACTTGTGCATCCAAGGTTGTCGAGGTAACACGACGGTAGCATTTATGGCAATTTAAGATATTAAAAATACATTGGTTCAATTTTCTTTATTATTTTTTCAAAATTTATGAAATTAAATAATAATGTTTGACACTTTATTAAAAGGTTCTACATAAAGTGATCTTACCGTCATTAAAAAATATTATAAATACATACCTAATATCATGCACATTTTTTTTTTATTGACATTTCAAATTCAACATTTTATGAAAGTATATATATAAACCGAAAATAACGATGTTAATTATTGTGTTACAGTTAAAAATCCATTATTTGTAAAGAATTGAAATTTTTCAACATTAGGTAATATACGCTGCGCATTTATTATTATTAACAGTTAATTTACTATAATACAACATTTTCAGATCCTAATCATACATTATACATACCATGTAGGTACCTATTTACACCGTTTTAGTCGATCTACAGTACTTACATCTGTATATAATTTTAACTTAATATGAAGTAATAATATAATAAGTATTACCTATCTGTATAATGTATAAAAATTATTTTTTGATACAATTAATTCACTCTACCATATTACCAAGCCCGGATTAAGGGTGCCATGGCCCCCGGGCCTCGATAGTTAGAATTTATTTAGGAGCCTCAGATTTGTCCATTACTTTTTTCATTATAGGCATAAATACACTGCATAAATCACCTAAAAAAAACTATGATTATTAAGCGAGGAAAAAAGCTTGTAAATTATAATTAATAAATAAATAGTGATACATATTCAATTTTGTATTGCTATGTACCTAACACCTATATAGGTATATTTTTTATAACAGGTGCCTAATATTAAATAATATAATATACATTATTTTTTTTTTTCGTACAGGGGCCTCACTTAAAACTTTGGCCCCTGGGCCTCAAAATGTCTTAATCCGGGCTTTCATTTTACTAATAGAAAAGTTAATTACCAATTATAATATAAATATGTTACAATAAAAATTGACACACCATCTCCTCACATAAAAGTGTTTCGTAAGAAATTATTTATCATTGAAATAAATAAAATCTAACACATCTATTGCAATGGCTTACTCAATGACGAGGTCGGTACACTCAAAATTCGATATCTTGATTTTCTGTTTTAGTCTAACACACACGCGACATAGGATTTTATACTGGTTCTTTGCCAAACATACCAATTGATCTAATGTAGCGATAAGAATTCTAAAAACAGATTTAAATTTATCGTCAAGTCTACTTGAAATCGACTTTCCCACATTTTTGATTTTTTGATTTTAACTTCTCCGAAAATTGAAATACAACAATTTTTAAATACTCTTTTTTAATATGACATTTTTATGAATTTGGGGAATAATATCAAAAATGTGGTGAAGTAAATTTCAAGTAGACTTGACGAAAAATTCAAATCTGTTTTCAGATTTCATATCACTTCAATAGATCAATTGGTACGTGTGTTAGACAAAAACAGAAAATCACGGTATCGAATCCCCTTATTAGGACGTCACACCTGCATGTGTTGTCTCCGTCTTACAAATGTACAACATTGCAAAAACTGTTTTGCGCGGGACAACTTTTTTCGCACCATATTTGTTGTAGAACTATCAAATTTTCACAACACGTAAAGAAGAACTTTATCTGTGCAACAGCGTACTTTTTTTTTAATATCACTATTCAATCATTTTTTATAAGCAAACAAAAAAACAAAACGTTTAGAAGCAAATAACTTTTATTGTATTCATGTTTATCTAAAATATAGGCACGCTGTTGCCAGCGCCGGATTGAGAGTTTTCGGCCCACCGAGATTTTAAATTTCTATCTAAGACCTCGACAACGCATGCAGGTGCGACGTCAAGGCTCTATTAATTTTTTTAATGTAAAATGACAGTTTAGTTAAAAAAAAAAAAAAACCGGGTATTTGTGTGTTGTTTTGGATTTAAAAACAACAAAAAAAAATTCTGAGTATAGCTATGATATACATGCATTTGTAGAAATTTCTTCTAAATTGTTTGATATCTGTCAATAGTTTTAACTTGTGCTTAATCTAATTATTTAACTTAAAATATGTTTACAGAAACTCATTTTTGACTTTTGTCTTTACAAATGTATAGTTGTTCAAAAGCAATATAATTAGTTTATTTTGATGTATTCTTAAGTGTTTGGAACAACTAATACCAAATACCAATGAAAAAGATGATGAATATTATGTTCTTAAAGATACTTTATTGGTAAACAACAGAATTAACACTTTAACATTAAATTAAAAAAAAAACAATTGTAAACTGATCCAGTGTTTAATAGGTATACTTAAGTGGGAAATAAATTACAGTTTATGATTATTAACAATTATTTTTATTATTATATTATATTTTATTATAATATTATATTGTTAGTGAGAGAAGAATCCGCTGATCAGACAGTTTTGGCAGAGTTGTCACGTAGTCACGTTCCCACAGTTGTATATTTTATATTGTATAAACAGTTATAGTATAAAAAAAAAAAAAGATAAAATGACAAAAATTCTTTAAACAATACCCGGTTTTACAATCTTAAAAAACATGTAATTGCTACAACAGCTCATTATTCTAATTGAAGTTTGATAAGTCTATAGTCTAAGTTTTGTTTTTAATTATTTTTAATTCTTAAAACAATTTCCAATCAAAATGGACTTCGTTTTGTAGCATATTGGCATTGTATTTATCTGTTGTATATTCAGTTAAACACAAATCTTTTAATTGTATAGGTAGGTACAATTATTTTTAACACTTTTAATGGGTAAATGATCAATATTAAATATATAAATACTTACTAGTTTTAGTATGTTAATGTTTTTTTTTCTACTCAATAGTTATATAGTCGTATACAAGTTTTCATTACACTACATTTATCTGAAAATACATTAAGTTTAAATTTTTTTATGTATAAAAATAAGTTGCCAATATATCTAAGTCGGCTGGATAGAAGTAAGTAATAACGCTTCATTATGTTTATTTGCCTGTATTAATTTAAATTGATCAACTACAATAACAGTACTATCGAACAAGGCAGTTTTAAAATTTAAATATAAATTAATGCAGATAAGCAAATAGTCATAAAAATGTATTATGTTTAAATAAACCTGTGTTTAGTTATATAATGATATACAAAATTAAATATATAATATCATATAGGCGGTGGTGAACCCAGGGGATATTTGAGCGTTTAACCACCCCCCTCACCTCATTTCATAATTGTTTTTACCAGGCTACGCCACTGAATATAGGTACATTAAAAGTCCTTTATACTGTTGATTTTTATGACTGACCCAAGGACTTGGACTGAGTCTTAAAATTATAATATCCAATCCAATTTTCCAATTTTAAGAACTATCCTGGAGCGAAATTAAAGGTTTCTTTATAAAGTAATATTATAACAAGCTTAAACATACCTGAAACGAAGAATAAAAAATGCTTATAAATGTTGTCCTCAATTCTTTAAATTTTATTGATAAATGTATTTGGATTGGAAAGAATATTTGAATTTAGATGATAACGATTAAGTGTGATAGTTAAGCGTGCACAAAAACACGGTTGTAAGTGCCTACAGGCTACAACCATAATAAAAACTAAATCTTTTTCCACCCCATGTTAAATATAAGCACTGCATTTACCCATTTGACAGCACCTATTTGAAATTTGAATTCACAGAGTTAATAAAAGTATAATTTATATACCTATCGTAGATTTCTCCCGCTTTTCTAAATCCACCTTGCTTATAGATATTCCAAAATTAATCAAATTATTATACATTTTAACCTTGTGTGATAGGCATAATATTAGGTCTATGATTATAGTAGTATAGTTAGAGCACTATAGTCAATAGATGACCTTTATTGGTACTATATCTTATATATTCTATGTCTAGGTATATGAATCACAGCTTTAGATAATATTTTTGATTTTGTATATTATTTGATTTTTGATTATAAATTAGGTGTTTGCATTATGAAGTATGATTCTTTGAAAAACAACTTGATCAAAAAAACTATAATAAATTATACAACATTGAATAATATCTATTGTCCTATTACATACCTATTTTACAATATTGCATGTTTCTCGTATGACAATTTAATTTATATTAGCATTTTCTATACATGATAAAATTTTCAAAATATTTTGATTTGTCTTGAACAGTTTAGAAACATTTTCAGTTTCCAATTTTATTAGTCTTTTTTTCTATGAATGTCAATAAAACTTTATTTGTTAGGTAAAAAAGCTTGAAAATTTAATACAAGGCTCCTACTATATTGTTACAATGACATTTGAAAAGTATTAAAAATTCTTAGTCACAGTTTTTTTATAAGCATTTAAAGTTCAAATCTTGACAAAATACGGAAAAATCATGAATATTTTCAAATTATTTGAATTTTGAAAATTGTACTGAATGTTTATATTTTAATTTTCTATACACTATAAAATTTTGAAAATATTTTGACTCTTTTTGAGCTGTTTACGGACATTGTCAGTTTTCAATTATTTTTGTATTTTTTTTTCTATTAATATTAATAAAATTTTATTTGTTGGGTAAAAACGTGAATATATTTGTTTATATTTTCATTTTCTATGCACCATAATATTTTGTCTTTTTTTGGGCTGTTTACGGACATTGTTAGTTTTCAAATTTTTTTAGTTTTTTTTTTAATATCAACATGTACAATTTTATTTGTTGGGTAATAAAGTGAAAATTTAATGCAAGGTTCCTGATTTATTGTTACAATAGCAGTTGAAAAATATTAAAAATACATGGGCACAATTTTTTTTTATATGCATTTCAAGTTCGAATTCTGACAAAATTTATCAAATTTAAAATTTAATAATTATTTTGTAGTTAAAAATGTATTAAATGTTTAACTTTTATAGCTAAAGATTGAAAAATTAAAACAAGGTTCTACGTAAATAGGTTATACATAAATTACTTTATTCACCTTAATATCATCTAATATACTTAGTAATATCATAGGCTGATCATTTTTGCTCAGAACCGTTATTTCCTTTATATATATAGATATTATATCATTGAATTCAAATTTAACACCATCCATTACAGTGACTCACTTGTAACTTACTGTCCAGCAGAGCTACACCCACTTGCCCACCTTTTTTTACTTGTAACTTATAACACAATATATCATGACGTATACATATTGTGTTCGTATTAATATTTTTATTTTATATACAATCTACATTTAACAATTAGTAATTATTTTCATTATAATATATTATTATATTTTGTTATAGGTACATGGTAATTACTAATTAGGAGTAGAGTTGTAGGTATATGTGTGTTCACATTTATATTTATATTTCTGGGCTTTTTTTCCGCGATTCAATTTTAGGCTTGTAGGCTGTAGCCAGTAAAATGGAAAATTGCTACAAAAAAAAAACTATGGAAATAAAAACCAGATTTGTCATTTTGTAATAATTTTCTATTATAATTTATATTTAATATACAGATTACTAGAGTTACTTAATTACCAATTCAGATAAAATTTTGTTTGTACCTAATTAAAATAATATTTATTTGAAGTTGTAGTTAAATAATTAAAAAAAATTGTAAAAAAAACTTCCAAATTTATTTTTCTCTTTTTTTATTTGTATTTTTTTTCAATTGTTATTTTATACTTCTATTATAGTTTTGGGAATAGTTTCTCTGTGATGGGAAGGTTCAGTTTATGTTTTGTTGGATGTATGGTTTGGTCCCTGGATCCTGCATAATAAATGTGTTAGAAATTAGAATGATATCTAAAATGTACATAATATATTAAAATATTAATGTACCTATATTTATGTAATTATAATCAGAACTTTTAAGTTCATGCATTTGCTATTTGCATATCAATATTGCAAAGTATTTAATGCTAGATGACATAGTAATCCACTTGAAGATACCATGGTTAAGTATGTGAAGTTTTTTTTTACATATTTAGAGTTGTTTTTTGCCTATATTGCATATTTATGCGTTTATATATTTTATTGGGTATATTATTTATAATTTTAATATTCCTGTTGAAATTATTATATTAACATACATTTTATTATTGAAATAAAATGAGAAAACCAAAATTGTATAAAAAATTCAATAATTTATAATTTTTCATTGTAAAAAATGTATGGGAATTATCACAACATAAAATAATTAAAAATAAAACTTTTAAAAATATGAATGGATATTTATTGTTACTTTAAAAATGATTTATGATTTCTTCTTTTTTTTATTGTATAGTTTTAGATCTTTAATAAATGCATAAAAGCATATTTCTATGAATATTTTACCAGTTTATAGTGCATAAGTGCATGCCTATGTAGGCATTTTTTAAGGCATAAACTTACAAGCTCTAATTACAATCATTGATTAAGTAAACCTAATTAGTGTTATAACTATATGTTATGATTCTTATACGTTATACAATTAGGTATCAATAACATTTTTTGAATAGGTATTAATAAATAATTATAATTTATACTTAAATATATTTATTCAATATAAAAATTCTATAATTGAATTTCTACAATAAATTTTATTAAGACTATTCTATAATCAATGTTACTTACATAAGCGTGCGCACAGTGGTGGCCGGGTGGGTCGTGGCCCACCCTGCGAGACGTACCAAAATTTGTATACATGGTAATACATGATTTAAACATCACAATTTTTGATTTTTTTAAATTATAGAACATTAATTAGGTGGGTGAAAAATAACATTGATAATCAATGATAATAAATTAAATGTCTGTAAAAATAAAATTGAAACCATATTACCAGGGCTCGTAAGTTCATGCATCTGCATGTTTTTTTTGCTACACAGGAAAACATGCTAGCTGAGATACAAATCCGTTTCATAACAATAGTAATAATAATATGAAGTTTGATAGTGCATGTTTTTGCATGTTTTGGGTGTAAAGGCATATTTGGCATATAGTCGATTTTTTACAGTCGTTAGTGCATATTATTTCATAAAAATATTTTTTAGACAAATATTTGAAATGTTTCTTGTTTCTTATTTACTTTCCTGTTTACAAAATTATAGTGTTTTGATTTATTTTTTATTCAGTGAGCGTGTGACTAC
>NC_042494.1:89194411-89223852 GCF_005508785.2 Acyrthosiphon pisum | reverse complement strand
TTACTTTCCTGTTTACAAAATTATAGTGTTTTGATTTATTTTTATTCAGTGAGCGTGTGACTACCTAATGTCCTAGTACCTACATACTTCTTTAGATTTTATGCGTTTTACGAAATATCGCGGAAACAGTGTAATCGCTACCACTACCATCCTCCACCGTATAAAGTGGCAGCTTCTCACCAACCAGCATTTATAATTTTGTACATTGCTACACTCTACAGTATAGTTTTCTTACACTTGCCGATGAGTTTACTCGTATGAGTTGTAAGCGTTTATTTCCTGTTTTAGTATTTTCATGTGAGGTATAGGTAGGTTACTACTGTACACATTATTCATATTTTATTTTAACAATGCCGAAAGAAAAACAAACAGTTGCGGGCCGTTTGCAAAATTTTGTGGAGGAATTTGAATTTTTTAAATTTATGGATTAATTATTATTATTTTAAAACTTTTTCATGATTTTTTTACATAATGCATATTTTGAGTGCATAATTTAAAAATGTTAGAGCATATAAATGCATATTTTCGAACTTTTCAGTGCATATTTTAATGCATATTTTGACAATTTTTAGTGCATGAATGCATGCTTATTTATGCATTTTTTAGTGCATGAAGTAACGAGCCCTGCATATTACCATTACAAATTGTGAAATTGTATTTATTTAAAATTTAAAACCGTGTTGACAATTAAAATATTTCTTATTTAATTTAAAAAAAATATATCTGTTTTTTATCATATGAATGATTTGTGCCTTAAATAGTGGGTGATTACGAGTAGGTAAATTAAAGTATGTAATATTTTAATTGTTTCTTCCATCAGAGTTCAGGTTTCTTAATCTTTATATTGACTTGGCCCACCCTGCCACAAATGTTTGCGCACGCCTATGGTTACTTACTGTATATTTTGTACATATAACCTTGACTTATTAGCCATGATCCATAACTAATTGTATGTACAATATGGTTTATATTTTTGCATTGATAAATAACAATGTTATGTATTCTGTACTTTCATAACTGTATAAAAGTTTATGGGAAAATAATATTCAATCAATGTTACTATTTACTATAATATTGAATCAGTGACCATTTTTAAATTAACAACCACAATGACAAACAACTAACAATTTAATGGATAACTTTTTATAATTTTAGATACCAGTGTACCTTCTCCATTCCTCGGATCTCCAATCTGCTCATACAGTCTATCATTTCTAATTTTGATAATTTATTGTGTTGTAGACTGTAATGTCTGCTTAATCTACCAAACAAATAATAATAATATTAACAATTTACCACTAATAATGGGTTATTCAAATAGTAAATATCCTATTAGAATCAACTTGCAGCTATAGCTGGCTCTTTATAAAAAAAATACCATCTACTTGCTACTTGCTATTGCCACAACAATTAGGTGTACAATGCACTCCACCAGCTCTAATCGGCCTCCAAAACTAAAAGTAAAATTAAAAATTGTCTATTTCAAATACTAAACTTTCCACAAATTATTCTTTTTACATCTAAGATTTGCAGTGATGGGAAAGTTCTTTCTAAAAATGAATTAGTTCAAGTTCAAAACATTAAATATGAACTAGTTCAAATTCTAGTTCATAGTTTTTAGAATGAACTAGTTCAAGTTCTAATTCAGTAGTTCATCATTTTTAAAATGATCAAAAATTATAAAAAGTTACTAAAGAAAATGTGTTTAAAAAATTAAAATTGCAATTTATGTCTGTATAGTGCAATAGAATTATAACTACAAACTATATGTAAAAAGATAAAGAATGTTATAAATAATAAATATAAGAATATTTATAATACTTTTAATACTATTTAGTATTTATTCATAATGGTGCAATAAAATATACTGTACATTGAACATGTTTAGTAAGATACTAAGATGAAATGAATAACCTAATCCTTGGAATACATTTTATTTTAAAATTTAAACAAAAATAAATTATGTCTTTTAAATAACAAAATGAAATAACACTTTTTTATGCTAGTAAATGTAAAATGTAAAACATAATAATTAAATATAATATAACATAGTTAAATATAAAATAACGAGTAATAACGAATAAATAATAGGCAATAGGATAACTGTTAAAATTTCTTTTACAGAATAATTGTACGTAATATTTAATATCTTTTGATTCTTGAGAAGGAACCTGATCGGCTACAAAACATTATCCTATCGCCTGTGTTCTATGAAAATTAAATTGTCAATGAACGAACCCAAAACGTTCAAAATCATAATTAATAAGAACTTAATTCGTGTTCAAGTTCATTTCTTGAAAATCGAACTCGTTCATGTCAAGTTCAAACAATATGAACGCGTTCTTTCCCATCACTGAAGATTTGAAATTTTAAAACAAGGTTTCTCATAAGTAATTAATATTGTAACCAACAACTTCCAAAAATATATTGATCCCGTTTTTTATTATACAATTTTTAAGTTTGAATTTGGAAAAAATTATATATTCAAACAAATTATTCTTTCGTTCTAATTCAAAAACATTCTTCATGGGGACTTATACAATTTTAAATTTTACTATATGCAATGACATTTACCATGTACCTATTCGCATTATTGTACGATAGGGTGGTATTGACTCAAAAATGATTAACAATAATAATATATAATAGGTATGATAGAAATATCAATAATAATATAATAAATGCAATGTTTTCGGCAAAAATTAAACCAAGCTTACAACATCATTCTTGTTGATAATTATGCGATAAGAGTATTATATAATATAAATTAGGTATAAAATATTTTTAATTTTTTTATATTGTACGATATGAATATAAGAATATTATGATGGATAGACGGATCAAAGATAGTTTATTTTTCAAGATATTTATTCAATAATATTGTAAATAGTTTTTTTTTCAGATATTAATTTATTAGTGTATAGGTATTTATTATTTAATATATACAATGAATTGTAAAATGAAATTATCTACCTACTATAAGGGTATAAGAGAAGCTTGTGTTAAAGCATAGTAGTTAGAACATTAATGTTCTAATGTTCTATGGTTGAAGGTAGAGAAGTTGTTTTTTTTTTGCCCCGATCATGGCTTTCTATAAATATGTTTATAATAGTTTTTATAGTATGGTAATATCAAAAAATAATATGGGTACATAGTTATTATAATATTATTACATAGTTATTTATTCTAAGGTAGTATGCAGTGACTTTATTTTTTTTAAATATTGGCGGGCTGGTCTCGAGCGGTCCGTTTCGGCGATAAAAGCGTTCTTAACATCATGTCTTACCGCCAAGCTTACAACATCAATCAGTCCACCACGAAATAAAAACAATTAAAGTAGAGGGACGAGTGTCGCTTCTATAATGTTCTATGGTAATAACTAATAACTATTTAAGTAACTCTAGCATCCGTATTAAATTTAAAAATGACAATAATAATATTAATTTGGGTCCTCAAAATAAATCGTTGCACACTGGGCAAGAGTTCATAGTTGCAACTTTACTACTACTTACTAATAAGAAATCTATCGATTTCTGTAATTGTTTATAGGTAACGCGATTTCCCAATATTTTATTTACGTTGCGTAGGTTCTTAGCTTTTGCTTAAAATTTAACCTTAAATGGATTTTTAATATTTTTTATCTGCTTTTGAAACAATATATTAGAAGCCTTGTATTAATTTTGTACGCTTTTTGACCCAACAAATTTAATTGATATTTATAGAAAAAATTTAAATTAGAAATTGTTCATAAACAGATCAAAACAAGTTCAAATATTTTCAAAAAATGTATGGTGTATAGAAAATGGGGATATAAACATTTAGTGAGATTTTTATGTACCTACAGTTATTTGCTTTTAAATTACAACAAACTAAAGAAATTGCTACATGAGAAATCGAATGAATATAAAAGCTGTAAAAATACAAACTTAAATCGCTCATAAAAATGTAATTATACTTCCTTTAGACATTTTTTTTTTTGATAAAGGTAGAATAACTTATGAGGAATCTTGTATTACTTTTTCAAATTTTAGATTTAAAAAGAAAAATATTTATTAATTTCTAACTCAAAATAATCTGCACATTTTTGTGATTTTTACACCTTTTGTCAATATTTGAACTTTAAATTCTTATAAAAAAAATTGTGATTATGGATTTTTAATATTTTTCAAATGTCATTGTAACAATATAGTAGGAGCCTTGTATTAAATTTTCAATATTTTTTACCCAATAAATTTTATTGACATTCATTGAAAAAAAAAACAATTGGGAACTGAAATTATCCGTAAACAGTTCAAAACAAATCGAAATATTTTATCGTGTATAGAAAATGCAAATATAAATAAGCAGTGAAAAATTCATGTATATAGGTCGTATGTTTCAGAGTTACACCAAAAACCAAAATTGATTTTGTCGAAAACCGATAAAAAAAAACACACACATTGTAAAATCAATAAATTCATCGCTCCACTCAGAATCTAAAAAAAAAAAAAACAATAATTAATAATTGGATAGGAAATTAAGAATAATAATGTATCATTGGTAGTGGTTGGTGGTACTAATGGCTTAAAATAAAACCCGTGGTGGTACTTCAGCCGGTAATAGCCGGTACGTTGACGAATATACCGAACCGTGTTTTTGTTAGCGTGTCCGCGCGTCTTTGAATATTTCTTAACGAAACAGATAACAGATAACAGACGCGCTAATTTTACCTCCATACGGTACTTAGGGGCCGCCCCCCTAACCAAAAAAAAACAGATTCGGCGCCGTTTGCGTTCGCTGACAGTCGACATTGGCGCAGAGAGTAGAAACACACTGTTGTCGCTCTGTCCGTTGTTGACGGTTTACAATTCGCAATCGTCCACCATTGTACGCCCCTGCCGCCGCCGCCATAAGCTTAATAATTCGTCGCATTTTGATATTTGACGACCGCTGATAAACGCGTTTCCTTCCGTCACTGCTTGTGCCCGCACCTTCGTATTTTCAATCCCCTCCACGGTGCCCTGATTGTTGTCGGAACACTCGCACATTTCAACGGCAGCCGATGCTGATTACCGCGTACGCATTCGTCGTTGTCCGCAGAATTCCCTCTTTCGAATCTCCGACGTGTGACCACATCGTGTAGAATGCTCCCTTAATTATGTAAATCGTCCGTCGTGTGTCGGACATGCATCAAATCGTAATATGAGCAGCACCATACTTGATCTTAAAGGTAAACAAACCCGTTACAAACCTCTTCGTGATTGTTTATACTTTGTTATGGTTTTTGCTACTGTTCCCGTTGTTGTTATTGTTGATGTGTCGTGACTCATGCAAGGTATTCATTTTGCTTATTTCCAGTTGTCAAAAGTGCTATCAACAAATTTGGTAACAATTATTTACCATGTTCACGGTGGGCGTGAACGGAAGTGGCGGTTCGAATCCACAGAGCGTACAGTCGAATCCACAGAGTGTAGAGTCGAATCTACAGAGCGAAGAGTCGAATCCACAGAGTGTACAGTCAAATCCACAGAGCGTACAGTCGAATCCACAGAGCGTTCAGTCTAATCCACAGAGCGTACAGTCAAATCTACAGAGCGTACAGTCGAATCCACAGAGCGTTCAGTCTAATCCACAGAGCGTACAGTCAAATCTACAGACCGTTCAGTCGAATCCACAGACCGTTCAGTCTAATCCACAGAGCGTACTGTCGAATCCTCAGAGCGTAGAGTCGAAGTCTCAGAGCGTAGAGTTGAAGTCTCAGAGCGTAGAGTCGAATCCTCAAATCGTAGAGTTGAATCCTCAAATCGTAGAGTTGAATCCTCAAATCGTAGAGTTGAATCCTCAGAGCGAAGAGTTGAAACCAGATATCGTACAGTGCAATATCTATCACCTTTTTAAGTTATTTCCTATTGCAAATTTTAGAGGAGATTTTGATAATATACGGAAGAATTTTTCCAGTGTACCACCAGGTGCTGATCATTCTAAATACGTAAAACTTAAGCTTAAAAATATTATGGATCCTTCAACCAAAAAGTAAGTAGTACTGCAAGTACCCATTTTAACTTACCTAAGCTTTTTAAAATATTTTATTTTCCAGCAATTTGTGTTTCACTTATGTATTTTGTTGTTTCTTATAATTATTTACAAAGTATCTTGTACCTAATTTGTATTAAATTATAATATTAGTAGGCATAAGTCCCACCTAATTATAATATAATAATACTCAATAATAAGATAAACACTGCTTAGTGTTTTCTTTATTTTATGATTAATGAAATATAAAATTACGTAATCTCCTACGTGCAGGGATGATTTTAAATGTCTTTAATATCCATAAAATGTATGGTCTTAAATTATTATCAGTAACTGATTTTAAAGAACCTACAACTTTATTTGTTAAAGATCTACAACTGTGAATATATTTTTGAATTTTAAGGAGCCATACAGATATAGATGTTGTCTCTGGAATTTATTAGATAGTTACTAAATGTAACAAATTCTAATAGAAAAATCAACTTTGAAAAAAAAAAAAAAAAAAAATGTTAAATTAGCTTTTAGACCCTTCTTATAATCTTATTGTTATTCACTGAAATAAGCAAAAATATTTTTCTAAAACCTTGTTGGTATGTAACACATTTTTAGTTAGTAATTATTTTCTTACTAAAAATATTAAAATATTAGGTAGTTCATATATTCGTTCCCTGATTAATTTATGACAAGTTTTGTCTGAAGTTGAGATTTTTAATAAATATTTTGTTATTATTTAATAATTTTTGGCCAACCCCTCCCCCCACACACACACTTATTTAGCCATTGTGTAGGTAGGTATCTTGTTTTATAGGTTTTTCACAGAATTACAACCGCAGCAGTATAAATCATCCAGTTGTCCAGTTCAATTGAAATACATTACTTTGAATTATACCAACCACACTATCTTAAAATAACCGCTGGGGCTTTCATAAACCGCAGTATATTGCGGTCAAACTGGACGGTTTATAACCGTTGTGACTGTAACTGTACAGTGTGTTCAGGCTCTAAATGTTATTAAAAAAATTATGTCAACTAATCAAATGAAAACAAAGTAAACTTATTTCTTTGTATTTTGTTTTCATAAAAACTTAATTTATAGGAATACATATAATATTTCAATACCTACTCTTTATCGTGTAATAATCAAATTTACATGATATAATATAATATAAGAGTATATATACTTAAATAGTAAATGATATAAGTTAGAACTACAGTGGTGGTCAAATGGTAGTTGAGGGAGTATGGGGGATCTCCATGACCTTTTTTTTTTTTAATGTTTAAGGATCTGATAACCATAAATTATGTTTTAATAATTAAATACCTAGTGCATGCTAAAAAATCAGGCATATCCCCTTCCTCGACAAAATCATTTGACCTCCATCAGAAGTTATTAGATCTTAATAAAATAATGTCTGTTAAAGTTAAATGTTGACTCTATGATTGATAGACCGTGGACGTTTTTTCCCTGTAAATTATCCACCGGTATTTCGAATTACTAAATTTTAAACTAAACAGAAGTGTATTGTATAAAATTTGAAATTTACTTTTTTTTATTTAAAATTTTTATAATTTTTATACAACGAAAATGTCATTATAATTTATATTAATATAATATATTATCTAAACACAATTTTCATCAGTCAAATTTAATTTTTAAATAATATAAATAAATTATATAAAAATACCTGTAGGTTAGGTTAGGTTAAAAAATAATACCTACAATAAATTAAATTCACTGCATACAATATAATTTCCATTATTCAAATTTAATTTTTAAATTTATTGATTTAAAATACTAGAGGAAACAAACATCCTATGACTAAATAACGTCTTATAACTCACAGGGGCCAAATGTCCTATCTTAATAACTAATGATGACAAAACGTCTGTTCACCATAATTGATGATACCAATATAATATTATATGTGAAAATGTGAAGTTAAGAGAACAATGTAGTAGCTAGTTTTTGGAAAGCAAAAGAGAAAAGAAATTGTTCAGTATTCCTTGTTAAATTACTGTGAACTCTGAAATTGACATTTCCTTATCATTTTGATGAATCTAGTTTATATGTTCTCAGTTTGGAGAGAAAAAAAATCTATTTTACAAACATTTAGTCAGACTAATAAGGCCCAATAAAGAAAGAGTGTAGGTACTAATATGATGATTACACCATGTATTGAAAATTTGGTAGGTACTAGTTTGTAATTTTTATATTATAGGTAATCATGTTAGTATTATGTCGGCTTGTCACTATGTTGTATATTGTGTAATTTAGAATATAAATATCATATCTATCTTACAAACGTTAAAAACTTAAAATATTACATTTATTCAGGGTTGCTACGCTACCTGGGAAACCTGGAATTTTAAGGGAATTTTTTATTTGTCAGTGAAATTCAGGGAAATAAGGAAAAATTATGGAAAAATATTTATAATATTAAAATCATGGTTGTCGAGATATATAACTATGTATTCCAAACTTTATTCATTATTTAGTTTTATATATATTCATACAAAAATTATTTTTATATCATTTCTGATAGATAATTAACATATTAGGAACTAAAACCTAAATCAATATTGCGCTATTTCGACGCTATTTCATAACATAATAGGTATGTTTAATCTGTATAGTTAATAAAATATCGTAGATAATAAAGCCCTATCTTTGTTACCTAATATGTAAAATATAAATATTTAATATCTTTGATATTCTTCTGTGATAACATATTATTTAACCAATATTTCTCAAAAATAGTGATGGCCGGTAACGAATAATTTGTGCTATCGATTATTTATAAAATAAAGGTAACAAATCTATATTTACTATTATCACAACTATAGGTGATATAAAAAAAAAATATATTTATATTTAGTATCTTATGGAAAGTGTTCTGGAAAATAACCGGAAAATCAGGGAATTTTGAAATCTAAATTCTGTAGCAACCCTGATTTATAAATATTTATTTTAAGGAATTTATTGCAAGGTGTTTTGGGACTATTTATTACTGGCATTCAATTAATACAACAAAACCATATCGTTGAAACAAATAAAATATACATATGACATTTAAAGATCTTTAGGAAATTATGCTTATATTATTTATAAACAATATATTATTGTTGTTATATTATTTAGTAATTAGTATATTATATTAATGCAGTATAATTCATTTAATATAAGTACCTACTGTAATGATATTTTACACATATGACACACTCCTAAAAACATGGACATACATTATTTAAATATACTTGTTGATTTGATTGTTTTAGTAAAATGGTTAAGAAGATGTCATCGCACTGTTTGTTTTCTCTCTCACTCACGTGTAATATAGACAAAATGTGTGTTTATACAGGCTGAGTAGGACTAATTTATTTTTGGTTTTAGAATAAAAATACCTATTATACCTAAATTGAAAAATGAGAATATTTTGGTGTGTGAGTTCTACTCATACTGCGTAAACGTTTTTTCTCTCTATTGCTGATGGTGAGAGAGAAAACAAACGGTGCGCTGATATATTCTTATCTTAATGTTATTTTATGATTGATAGTTGTTTCTGGAACTTGATTTAACTACCAAAGTCTAATGATGTACTAATCTATGCTAAAAAAATTGTTAACTTTAAATTATAATCTATGTATTACAGTGAAACTCCCATATAACGAACTTACATTTAACAAAATGTTCGGTTTAACGATTTATTTTTGAAAACCAAATCAAATTAGAACAACATTTATTCTATTCTATTTTACAAAATTCTCTATGATAAAAATGTTTACCTATGAGACTTCGTAAAATGGAAGTGTATTATATAAAATTTGATATTTACTATTTTCAAATGTATTTCTAGCATGAGTTATTTATTGGCTTACATCTAATTCATTTTTTGTCTTTATTTCTGTTTATTTATTTTTGTTTTAAATGTGTTTTAACTAGAACTATCGGAGCTATCGTTTTGCCTACGCATCAGATTTTTAATAACCCGAATATATCAATTACTCCTAGTTCACCGTTAGTGAAACAACCTACAATAACCAACCGACAATGGGGTATGATAATATTTTATTATAATTATTTTGAACATCTTTTGAAAACTATAAATTTAATATTGTTGAACACTTTATAATTTAGGTGTGCAAACTGGGTGTTCACCTCCGGTTTCAATTGTACCTGTGTCTTGTGAGCAAGACAAATCGGTGAGTTTTTTCATTACTCTTACAAAATTATAATGAAGACATAAAATCATTATTTTAAAAAAAAATTTGACTTAGTGTTAACTTTTCGTTATAATTAATTTTTTAGGCGCCAAATAGTAAAGAAACTCAAAAAAATAATAAAAGAACTGCCTCATATCCAATTTCTAACCGGTATTTTTTAAAATAAAACTACAATTAATTTATTTTATAAATCAATAATATTTATGAATTATTATTTGTGTTTATTTTTAGGACAATTAAAAAGCCTAGAATCTCTATTACTAAACCACCCAAAGCTAGTAAAGATTACAAGCCTATTATATCAAACCAAGTTGTAAATCATCAAATAAAGAAAAATGATACAATGGTTTCTAGTATTAATGCAGCTACATTAATCCCATCAACATCAAATGCTGTTATCCGATCATCTCAAGAGATCACTTGTATACAGTCTATAAATGAAGAACAACAACCATCAAAACCAGAATTGAATTGTAAGGAGGAATCTCCAAGATTAAATATTAATAAAAACGACGATGGAATTTTAAAGAAGTATTTCTTTATGACGGACAATCAGTTCAAGTTTGATGATATAGGCAATAAAAGTGGATTCTCACACTCAAACCAGTAATTTTTTTTAAATTTATATTGCATGCAGTAAAAGTTAATTAACCAGTTTATAATTCACACTAAAATGCTGGGTTGCCAAAAAAATATATTAATTAAATGGTTTACTAAAATTGAATGAATCAAAAGCTACTAAATCATGTTTAATGAACACTATTGATTTATTAAACATTTAACAAATGTTGCGACCCAGCATAAGTATGTTTACGTTAGAAGAATGTATGTCGTACCCGCATGTGTTGTTTCTGTCTTACTATCACATATACCAAATTGTACATTTAGAATAATCCTTTGAACTTGATTATTTTTAATATGTATTTTTTAATGGTAATTTATCTATTATAACATTTGAAAGTAAGAATATTATTTAGAACCCCAGCAAGCTTTGTATGGATATTTCAATCTTGAAACAAGTTATGAGTATTGTACAACCTAAAAAATTTACTATTTTAAAATGTTAAACTTGTTTTAAAATGAAAATAACAAAAAAAACCATGTGGCACCCTAAATAATATTCTCAACGTAAAACTTGTTATATTATGTGTTAGTTAAATCATTGATTATAAATACTAGTATATTTTATAATCAATGGTTAAATGGAGTCAACATAGGCAGGTACTGCAGGTACTACATCCTCTTTAGGACACACACAGTATCTTTGATTTTAAACCAATATCCATTCTATTTTATGTGAAACAGGGCGTAAAAATATAATATATGACCAAGTATTATTAGTAATCTTATGTTCTACCATTTTTGAATCGCTCAATTACAGCCTTTGTTGATGGGACGGTCTCAGTAGGAATGACCAGTCAGACTAACTTGTGGGGTTATTTAAAACAAACCAAGCTTAAATAATTATAACTAGGAACTGGAATTGTATGTATTTTCATATTTATACTAAGAATATGCGCTTGTCGGACTTGTTAGGGATGACCAACGAGTGTGGCCTAACTGCTACTGTCGAAAACTGGTTGCCGCTGACTGTTTTTTACCTTGAATAGAGTATAGATATTTTGAATATATTACAGTAAAATCTATGCTTATAATCGAGCTTATAATTGAATTAGCTTATACATTATCTTTAATTTGGCTGTATAGGGAAATGCTTCGAATACAGACTAAAAATGAAATGTTCGAGATTACAAGACCCGAGATGATGGATGAACTTCTCTTTGCTGTGGGCATGGTCATGAAAAAGGTTAGTGTATAGAATATATAACTGTGCACACATTATTTATTAACTCTAAAGAGATTGTGAATAGGGATTACCAAATACATTTTTAGTATTTAAATTATATGTATTATTAGATACTTTTTGGTTGGCAACAAATCATTAAAGTTCTTATCATTCTTGATTTTTTTGTAACAATAAATTGAAATCCATTTAACATTTTGATTTTTGACACACTAAATTAGTGTGGTGCATTGTATTCTCATTCAATTTATTCTATATCTAATAGTTGGAGCAAATAGGGCCAGTGTCATTGTAATGTGGACATGGCAATCAGCATTTTTATCAGTAAAAATTGTATATTTATCTTTTTATTTTTGTTATAGACCGTTACTAAAGAAGAATTAGAAACTTTAAAACAAAATTCAGATGTCTTACAATCCCCTAAACTTGATTGGTAATATATATATATTTTTTTTTATTCATAAAATATTTCCTGTTATTTTTATTTAATTATTATTGTTCAGGTCTTCTGAAACAAAAAATGTCACTTCAACAAGTTCTACAACAAGTTCTACAACAAGCCCAGCTAGTCACAATAATATGTAAGTCACTACATTTACAACCATATGTATGATTTTGTTAATTTAATATTAAATTGTATGATAAAATTAATTAACTTTATCAGTTCCAACTCAAAAAATCAATCCAATCAGGTCAGTACTAATAAATCACAGAGACATACAATCAACATACAACAACCACCTAAACAAATAATACAAATATCAAATATCACTAAACAACAATCTGCTTCATCAACTATCTCTTCAAAAATGCAACATTCTACAATTAAGCAAACTGATATTAAACATCATGTATCTAATAGTCAACCTAATAATACTTCTCTAAAACATCTGGCTACAACAAAACATATTCAAACATCAAATAAACAGAAAGTCAATAGTAAACCGCTTCCTGTGTCACCAAAACACCCTATATCAACTACTAAAAAAGTGGTTAATGTATGTGTAAGTGTATTTTTAAATTTTTTTTTATCAATTGTTTAATGGTAATTAATTAATCATGTAACAGCAGAATGTGAAACCAATAGTTACATATCAGTCATTAGTTAAAGATGTAAAAATGTGTATAAAGTGCAAGTCATTATCAGAGGATGAAGTTTGTGCAGCTTGTCGTATGGCTTCTCATTTAAAAAATGTTACAGTCACAAGGATTGAAACACCTAGTAAGTTAATTTCTTTGAGGTTTAAAACTATTTAACTATCAATTTATTATTACTATTAGGTACTTCAGCAATTATAGCGCCTGAGATTCCTATTATTACCCCTGTAAAGCCTATTGATGTTCCTTCATGTTCCGTAAATTCTGTTTCGCCGCAAGACCCAGTTGTGTTGCTTTCATCATCCGAAGAAGAAGATGATGATAATACTTTGGAACCAATTATTTCTAAAGTAGAAACAACCGAAGCTTTAAATAAATATATAGGCAAATTAACTTGTATGGTTTTTATATACATTTAATATATACAATAATGTACCTATAATAATAAATCTACTTTTTTTAGTAAATCCTAAACTTTTGGAAGATAAATTATGGCAGAAAGACTTGAGTATTAAAGATTATTTTAAAATTGAGGACTGTCAATCTGTACACATTGGTAGTTTTGATACGGTTCCAGCACGCAGTGGTGATATGTTAGTGTGTCTGCATGGAATACGTATGGTGATACGTAATCCTGGTGAGTTGATACTACTTATTACTAGTTATTAATAACTATTAATTGCTTTAATTTTTAGGGTACTTGTGTTATGTTGTTATACCCCAGAAAAAAATCTTTAAAAATACCTTATTTTATTATTTGTTTAGTATCTAATAATAATACACTTTTATAACCTTTTTCCATATCTTATTTCGCTCATCAAATTGTTTAGTACTCCCTTTAGTAAGCTGTGACTTCTGTAGACATAAAGAACCCCTACTTGTTATAGTTAAATTAGCAGGGTTAGACCCGTTAGGTTACCTATCTCTACCCAAAGTATATAGGGGGTGTTGTTATTTTCTGTTATAAGGAAAATTCAGTCTTGTATTGAATCTTTAATAAAAAGGTTTTATTGTATGTAGGACCTGTCAAACGGCTGTGCATAATAATATACTAAATTCCTAAAATACTTTTTTTCTGGGGTACGATAGTACAATTTTTAAAGCTTAAGATTAATAAGCTTTAATTATGTCAAATGTTAGATTTCCTTTCATCCATTATCATTGTAATGTTAGTTCTCCCTTTTTTTTATAATTATTTCTTATTATTATACAAAATGTATAGATTATAAGTTCTTAAATTATCATTGACTTATTATAAGTCAATAAATATATAATAAAAAAAAAAGAAGATTAATAAGTTTTAAATTAAATAAAAAGCGGGCAAGTGGATGTCGCTCTGCTGTAAAGTAAGTTACCAGTAGGTCAATGTATAATGGATTGTATTTAACTTGAATTCAATGATAGAATATCATTGTATTAGAAAATCTATTACTAAATCATTGATTAAGTACCTAATTAACTAAGCATATAGTTCTAGTTAAAGGTAATCTCAACCACTTGATTCTAAATCTTAAAAAATTAAAAGAAAAATTGTACTTTAGAAATATATATTTATGTGTTTTATTAGCATGTGAGCCAGTGACTATTGATTTACAAATGGACAATGTTGTAAAAATTTTGGGTTTTTATGGAGAAAAGCCTTTAATTATAATTTATACTGACCATTTAGCTGCCATCGGAATTCAGTATTTATTAAATATGAACCAAGATAACAAAACTTACTTCTATGATCCGCTTAGTAAAGGTTAGAATGATTTTTTTTCTTTTTCTTTTCTATAATTAATATTTTTTCAAATGTTGTTTTAGATGCCATGCTAAATAAAATAGTTTGGTTTTTTAATTTAAAAAGAATTGAGTTAGCACAGTTGGAAAAATTACTGAAGAAATTACCTAAAAAAAAGTATGGACCCTTGACCGTAAATCAAGCCCATAAAATACTTAGCTTACATAAAAAGGAGGATGAAGAGGTATGCTTTAAAATTTTTTTATTATAAACTGAAATATAAATTGAAATTACTTGTGCTATATATTTTTAATCTATATATATATATAAATTAATGTGTTTGTGTCTCCGTATTACCATGGCAACCAATTCTATATTATTTTGAAATAATGGTGTTTTATTACACTTAAATAACGCAATAACAGCAATACGATTTTCTTTAATACCCCATTCCATATTTAATATGTGACGTGAACTATCGTACTAACCAAAAATAGTAGATTTGACAATTGTTGAAAATTATATTCATAAACAAAGTCATTAATGTTATCGTAAAATATTAATGGAACAACTGATAAATAGGGACAGAACTTATGGCACAACTAGGTCCATAGATAGATTATACCTCTGAGCAGAAGATAGGCTAATTTAAAAAAGGAGAGGACCAACTCCGGGAGGTGCTTAAACGGGGATTTTGATATTTCATATGGACATTTTCGTTTAAAAATGGTATCCATGGGTTTTGAAGCTATTATAATAATAATTATTGGTTTAAAATTGTTGTTATGGTAACCGTTATATTATTAAAAAAAAAACAAATTATTCATATAGCGTTGGTATTTTTAATGGGCAACGAAGTGCACGGGCTCAGATATATTTAAATATATATATATATATAGATTAGACCTCTTTTCAGAAGATAGGCTAATTTAAAAAGGGAGAGGACCAACCCCGGGAGGTGCTAAAACAGGAATTTTGAGATTTCCCATGGAAATTTTTGTTTATAAATAGTTGCCATGGGTTTTGAAGCTATTATAATAAAATTATTGGTTGCCGGGAAACGAAGTGCACAGGATCAGCTAGTTCATAATAAAACTAAAAGCTAAAATTTAAAAAATTTAGTTTTTTTTTTGCACATAGGTTAGGTACCTATTTTATATTATATATATGTACTTGGTATCTATATATAGTTAACCACTGCTCGAATTGGAAAAAATTAAGTAGAGGAGCTCAATCTAACGATTTAAAAACTGCGTTCCAAGGGCGCATTTACTCAACACAGACCCGTGGAGGCCTTGCCCCCTCCCCCCACGCTCTTGCCTTATCTACATACATTTTGAATACCACTTTTCAGCAACACAATATTTTGAATTCCAAATAGGTATAATATATTTTGACAGCAATATCTTATATCTACTATCTACATCTTACATTGTTACAGTAGAAAAAAAAATTAATAATAATCTAAATATTTATTCAATATACTAAATAGATAGCAAAATTAATAATTATTGTTTTCGATTCAAAAGAGACCATATATTTTGATAAGTATAAAAAAATTTAAAAATTCAAAAACATCGATAAATGATAACCATAGCTGAAACTGATAACATTTCATTCGAACACGATTTAAAATAATACTAGCACACATCAGTATGTGTTCTTTAGATAATATACTTGTATATGATCTATAATCTGTGAACTACTGACTATATAGGCAAAACACAGGCTTATATTATAATTAATTAATAAACTAATATCAAAAATAATTTTGATATGAAAAATAGTAAAACTTGTTATATAATTGACATCAATTGAAATTCACATTTTAATAAAAATTATTGTTTGTACCGTCCCCCCCGTCCATGTAAAAAAAAAATAGTAGGGGTACGCAAAAAAAAAATAAAAATAGTAAGGGAGCTCCGACCCCCTGCGCACCCCCCCAATTCGAGCACTGTAGTTAACATCTATATATAGTTAACTTTAATTGAATTTTAATCTTGAAATGGTTAACTGTTTAACCAATAGATGAATAATAATTATTATATACATATATTTACCAATATGTTATTTGGACAAATTTTATTATAATATTTAGGTATATTCTAAGTTATTTTGGAAAGTGTTCAATAAAAGTTCATTAATAAAATGAAATCTGACCTTTTTTCTATTGATGAAGTATATTATTATTGATTTTACTATACAACTGTATATTTTTTTTTATTCAAAAACTTTTGTCAAGTCTGGATCCGCATGAATACTTTCTTGACAAATATTATTATCACAGTTCGTGTTAAGTGTTAAATATGTATTTATATTTTTCTAAAGTAATCGATAACAAAATTGTTTTGATTCATTAATATTGTATATAAATCTACAGATTTATATTATTTATATGAAAATCTTTGAAGATTAATCATACCTATATTTTATTTGTAGTTCTTTTATATATATTTATATATACTGTGGCTTCAAAAATATGTTATTTTATTAATAGTATACAAAATTAATTTCCTTTCATTATAAACATATAACACAACAATAATTTTTATGCTCGATGCATTGTAACTTAAAAAGTAAAAACACTAAATAATCCACTTTATATAGCACTAAAAAAAATGCAAAAAACATCTTTATACAATTTTTTCTAATTACAATATTTAAAATACATTTTTAATATAATAGTTTAGTTTTATAAGTTTTATGTTTTTCTGATTTTAGAAATTTCCAATATTCCAATTTTCATTGTTAACATTCATATTATTTAGTCGATAAAAAAACAATTCAATATAGTGCGTTTATTTCTACTTATACATGACAATATGTATCATAAATAGCACTTAAATTCTAAACTAACAAAATAACTTTAAACCCATAATGTTACGCTAGGGAAGTACAAAACAAATTTATATCTTACTTGAGATGTTCTAAGATATGGAAAAAAATGCAACTAACTTCAGATACCAATTAATAGACAAATCAATTAAGTTGTGAATTAATATTGAAGCAAGTTCTGATCATTTTAAAATTTACTTAATTTTTTTAGTTATGTTGTTTTTAATATTAAAGTAAATTGACATATTATTAGCTACCTCCCTGGGAGCGTAGTACATTTTTAGAGTACATTGTTTCTCTATACAATATTTACTCACTGGTTGTACTTTTGTAAGATTTTAGAAAAACAGATATGTTTAGGTGTTAGGCCTTCTTAAAAAAAATTAAAAATGTAATATTTATTTTGCATATAATTAATTTTGATGTATATTTATGCCATTTGACAACTAAATTGAACTAATTCAATAATTTTGAATTAACTATAAATGGCCAAAATATCATATTAAACAGAAATACTTAAAATTACATTTTTAGATCAAAAGATGTGCTAGAGAAGAACAGGAAACAGCTGATTCGGCTTTTGTGTAAGTTTGAAATCTGTTAAACATGACAAATTTTGTTTATAATTTATTATATTCTTTTCTAGGTTACTGGTAGATAAATTAACTGAGAGTACCCATACGATCAAAGTATTAGACTATAAAATGTTGAGCTCAAGTGAATTTTTGAATGATATTCTTTTTGAATTTTATATGGAGTAATTGATTTTAATTAAAACTATATTAACTAATAATTATAAGTAATGTTATGAAAAATATTATTTGCATTATAGTTATGTGTATACTTATGAATTAAGTGAAGCAGATAGAAAACGTACAAGTATCTTCAGTACATACTTTTATACCGCATTATCAAAACCTATTAATCTAGCTGACTATAATTCATCCTTATCACTATCAAAGATTAGACACCAAAGGGTAAAAAAATGGACTAAAAATGTAAAAATATTTGAAAAAGATTTCATTTTTATACCAATAAATGAAAGGTAAGTATTAAAATAACTGAATAGTTTAATATAAAACTTCAATTATTAATGAATTAATATTTTTCTAGTGCTCATTGGTATATGGCGGTTATATGTTATCCTCACCTATCAGGTAAGATCAGCATGAAAGATGGGACACCAGTAAACACACCTGATGATCTTACTGGTAAATGTTTAAAATTTAAATATACATGTATGGTCAAATTAAATAATAACTTACTATAATATAATGGTCAAAATTGCAAAACCTAAATTTTATACTATTTAAGATGATTTTAGCGTACTATTTGTTTTCTTTTAACCATGTGCAGCATAAAAAAAAAAGACATTCACATAAAATGGTTTTTTTTTTTATGGTTTTTGGGTATTTGAGTAATATCACCCATTATAAAAATTATAAAGAATAATATTGTTGATAGTTTGACTTATTTGTTTTGTATTTGATTTATTATTTACTATATTAAACTCAACTTAAAAAAAAAAAAAAATTATTTTTGTAAATTTAACTAGATATTCAGTTTTTTTAAACATATTTAGACAACATAATATGTCAAACCTTCAAAATATACTGTTTTGTATAATTTTTGTTCTAATTGATTTTATAATGAGGAGATCAAATTAAAAGATATGATACTGAATACATATAAATAGTCTTAGTGTTATAGTATCAATTTTACTTAAAACATCTGTGCATTAAAGGACCATGAAACAAAAAAATGATTCTAGCTTAATTAATAGTTAGTTAATTACTATAACTAACAGTGGTACTGAAATTTACGTTGAAATATTCGTTGAGATGCTAGAGACCAAGAGAGATAGCCGCGTGACATCACACGGGGCAGCGGCGGCCTATTCTTTTATACAGGAATCAAAAACCGATTTTGCGTAAAAATTACCATTTTTCTTTAATTTTTATGTTTTTTTTCCCAGCACTTTTAAAACTATTTGGAATTTTGACTAGTGATGGGCACAATCGAGTGAAAACTATCGAAGTACTCGATAGTTTAAACTATCTAATTACTCGGTTGTTTTATAAAACTATTGAACTATTAAAAATTAATCAAATATCAAAATTTTTACTTTTTAGGTAAGGTTATGTATTATTTACTATTTAGCCATGATGTTGTCATTCGAGATTTGACTATCGAATATCGAGGCTGGTTACTTCATTTTTTATATTTTTGTCTTTAAAATGTCTGTCCCAAATTATTATCAAGTAAATTCGGTCAATAATACCGAAAAATCACTCAATTGTTTTTTTTTAACTCGATAGTCAAAACTAGTTGGTACTAGACGTGTATTACTATTTACTACCGAATGAAAACTATCGAGTGAATTACTCGATAATTTTTAAAAACAATTGATGAATAACAATATCTATTCAACTGAAAAATCACTCTGTATTTTTTGAAACTATTAATAGACAATCGATAGTTAAAACTAGTTGGTTGCGCCCATCACTAATTTTGATCCCCCAAATGCACCAACTAAATTCACTTTCCCATCAAACAAGATACTGTTGACGAAACTCGAAGCAGTTTTACTGCCCCAAACCCTGATGTCAGACACAAAAATAAAAAATAAAAAAACACATCATTGTAAAATGAATACATTTAACAAATATAAAAAAAATAACCAAGACCGCTTCTGCGATTCCTGTATAAAAGTATATGCCGCCGGTGCGCCGTGTGATCTTGTGACGTCACCTGCCTATCTCTCTTGGGCTCTAGCACTTTAACGAATCGACGTATACAAATTTTAATACCACTGTTAGTTATTGTAATTAATTATCTATTAATTGAACAAAAGTCATTTTTTTTTTGTTTTGTGGTCCTTAAATAATTGTGATCACATACTAAAATAACAATATTTTGAACTTGTAGTAGTTGACACAATAATAATTGTTTATACCAAATAAATTGTAGGTCGATATGAACTGCCACCAATTGAAGCAAAAAATCCCGAACGTACTGAAGCTGATCCTAACGTTGAAGATCTTTGGTTGTTTGATGTGAATTCAACTGTAAGATTTTTTTTATAATTTATTCAGATAATTCAAAATATCAATATAATATTTTAAGTCAACATTAGTAATTTGTATTGTCACTTAATTTTCTATATATTTTCTGTACACTTATCCGTTTTAATTTGATGTGTTAATATTTTTTTTAGCAAAACTATCTAGATAAACGTGGAGTTGATTATGAAACTGATGTTGCAAATTACTTAAAAAATAAACATACGCCAGTTAAACAGTAAATTTATCGATACTAATTAAAGTTAAAGTTATTAAAAATTACTTATTTTTTAGGCCATGCATCTTAATATTAGATTCTATATCTGGTGGTGTTAATCGTGCCAGAGTCACAGCCACACTGCGTGATTGGATGGAGCAAGAATATATCTCTAAATACAATGACGATACAAAAGACTTTAGCCCTAAAACTATTAAAGCGTCTTTAATTAAAGTACCTCAGCAACCTAATTTTGTAGATTGTGGCCTTTTTGCCCTTCATTATTTTAAACTATTTTTTAAAGTAAGTTTACTAGTTAATCATTGTATCGTCCATAAATAATCTAAATCTTACCATATTTTTAGAAGCCGATCGTAGATTACACTTTTCCAATTTGTTATTTGGAAAATTGGTTCCATCCTGATGAGGTGTCTAAAGATAGTGCAAAAAGAAGAGAGCTAAGAGATATTATATTGGCTAGGATGAAAGAACGAGGATCTGTTTTGCCTTTGGGTTTTAAGTTACCAGTTCTCGATTTTACTCCCTCTCCTACCCTAAAATCACATCCATATGATATATCAAACTCAACAAACATGTCAAACCGTCAGAGTTCATCAAATCCATCATACCTGCCAAATCGTTTTCATCCAAATGCAGCACACAATTCTCCCAGACCTTCAACTTCTCAAAATCAACCAAAACATCCAAATCCTTCGCTTAAATTTCCAAATCATTTTAATAGAAATAACATCGGGTATCATAATAATCATCAGTATTATGATGATCACAATGAAGATTCTGATGAAGAAAGCATAGAGAGTATAGATGAAGATGATGTAAACAGACAATTTAATGAAAATGATCATTATGATGAAGATTTTAGAGAACCATATGAGGAAGATGAAGAATATGATGATGATGAAGCAATTATTCAGGAACAAGCAGAATATTTGGCTGAAATGGTAGAGAGTCCAGAGCATGAAGATGTTGACGAAGAAGAAGATTTAGAGTGAGTAAAATAGATATTTATTTACAGGGCCGGCTCAAGGTCTAAGCGAGCTGGGCACCTGCCTAAAGTAGCACTTTAGTATGATGACGGTATCTTAAAAAGAAAAACATGATAATATTATTATTTGAGGGGTGGCAAAATTGAAATTTGTATTTTGTAACTGTATATACTATTTTCGCTTGATTCGGCCATGTTTATTTAGTATTTTTTTATATTTTACTAGCTGAATAACCTGGCGTTGCCCAGGAAAAAATTGTGATTAATTAACTCCTTTTAGGTGTAATTTGCTGTGCATCAATATGGAAGCAAAAACATATTATATTTTAATTTTTAGCCATCCCGTGTGGCGTTAATCGTGAGCTTCGCTTATGGTTATGCAAACGGTATATTATCAGGTAGGCAATCTACCCGCGGTAGATTGCGGACACAGCGAGGTGGGAGATAAAATATAGCCTATATTAGTACAGCTTTGTAGTTGAAAAAAAAATTGTATACAGTGTACCTAAAATATAGTATTGAAGTCATAGTTGATCATCCCGGATTTTTAAGAGTATTTAATATTTATATATTAATATATTTTGGGGAATTATTTTATTTTTATGGACAGACAGTTGTAATTGTACCTAGCTTTGTGAAATAATTCACATATAATATAACCGGCAACCAAAGGCAATCATTAATATAGAAAAAAAAAAGTTTCAATTTCCTCCGTGAATCTTAAGATCCCTATTATACCACCTCTTTAAAAAGCAAATATCAGACAATCCTTTCTCATTGCATGTCTAGATCATTAGAGGAACCACTAAGTATTCCAAATATCAAGTTTGTACGTTTTGTATTTCAAAACCAATATTGTATATTTAATTAAGATATTGCTTGATAGATGGCGCAACTGTCATATTCTTACAACTCTTTATTTTTCCCTTTGGGGATTGAATTTCCAAAAGTCCGTTCTTAGGGGATGCCTATGACATAATAGCTATCTATATGTCAAATTTCAGCCAGATCCGTTCTGTAGTTCCGGCTAGGCGATGATGAATCACAAAGGACAAGTCATTTTATATATATAGATTATCATATAAAAATTGTGCTAACGAAAAAATGAAAATAATGAAATAATAATAAAATAACTTTACATTTTGTTAAGATTTTGAGAAATTTTGTTATAATTAAAACAACTTGAAACGATTGTAAAACAAATTGTTTCAACATATTTAATTCTCCATAAGTAGAACTAATCAGGAATCTTATTTTAAATGTTCAAGATTTTTGATCAAATAACTATTTCAAAAAATTTGAATGTCTATAAATAGCTTAAAATGTATCTTAATTTTTTTTAATATGTCATTGTGAATAAAAATTTATTTAATTAACTATAACTATTATGAGGATGCAGCCCACTGTTTGTTTTCTCTCAGAATCACACGCAGCATAAAAAATTTACGTTTAACAGAAGCAACCCTGTGATGTTGCTTTTAATATTAGAGTGTATTTGATAATCTATTATATTACTATTGTCAAATTTTAAGTTATGAACATTACATTGGTCCCTATGAGCGTGTAAATTATTACCGTTTAAAAATGCTTGTAAATTGTATGAAAACTAAAATATCGTAAAAAAGCCAACGTAAGGACATAGGTAATGGTCTTAGGTTTAAGTTTTATGGTAGGTAAATTCACTCTAATATTTTATACTAACCACACAAAATTTGCTATACTTTACATTTTTATGTTTATAATATTACTAATAATATAATATTTTATTATTTTATTTTTAGACATTATGACAATGAACCAATTAATGCATTTCATCGTAATATGCATGCCAATAATGGAAATGTTCCTTATGTTGATGATCCTCATCCTGGATTGGGCATTCACAGAGGGGTTGCCCATCCTAACGAAAACTTCCAATTACTTAGGCCTAATAATCGTAATCTAGTATTCAATGACAATGATGAGTATGATGAAATTGTAGATGAAGATGAAGGTGAAGACATTAATCAAATTCATCATCATAATCTTAACCATGATATTGATGATGATGAAGAAGATGACTATCCAGATGCCAATCCAAGAATGAATCATCATAGACGTAATAATCATTTTAATCATAGAAGACTATCAAATTAAATAAATTAAAAACATGTTATAATCTCATTAAAATGTTAAGACCAGTTTGACGTTATTTAAAATTGTAAATATTATGATATATTTGTAAGTAACAAAATTACTTATATTAATGTAAAAAAATACTGAAATTTATTATTTCAAAATAGATATTTGATTTATTAATACGTTCATTCCAATTTATCTGCTTTAAAAGCATAGTTTTTAAAATATATTTTATTTGAGTCATTTAAATTTGATATCCTTAATTGGTTAGAATTTGTTTTGACATCTATGTTTTGTATGTAAAAATCCATGTGTATTAAAATGTTATATTTCAATATGCTGTTATCATTGTTTTAATGTATAATACAATAATATGTGGTTCTTATGGTTTATAACAATGTAATTAATTTTGATAATATAAATTATACGTCATGTACAAATATTTTTTTAAATGTGTTATCGTGTTCTTTTACATTTTAAAAACAATGAATATGTATTAATATTCAAGCTCAACTCCTTGTATTGTATTTCAATTTTCACTACAATAAACGATGACAGCAGAGGAGTAATATTGTTCACACAGAGCCACCTTCTCTGCTGTCGATTATACTGGAAAACAAAGCTGAACTCCAATGTTGTGAATACCTTAATCTACAAGAAATATTTATAAGCCCTGTCAAAAATAAACGATTCAACAATATTTGTAAATTTTCTGTAATATACTTTATATGCCACTGTATACACAAATAATTAATAAAGTATATAAATATTGTACTTATAATAATTTACAATTTAATTTTTATACCAAAATAATGTTATTATTATTATTATTTCTTTGTTTACGGAAATAGCTCCAAATAATCTTTGTATTAATACATTGTGAAAGATTTACATTAAAAAACTTTTATATATATATATATAGTATAGCAGTTAATATAAATATATAAATATATAATACATAATTTTAAACCATACTTTACAAATAACTAAAATAAATTTAATTCTGTAGTATTTCCCATGGTTATCAATATATTTGCAGACACATTTAAATAATTTTTAGAAATATTATTAATCACCTATCTGGACCTACGGGCTCCAGCTCTGGGGTAGTGCAAAAAAATCAAATATACAAAAAATTCAAGCTTTTCAAAACACTGCCCTAAGAAAAGTCACAAATGTCCCTACCTTTGTTTCCAAACTTAGACTCCATAACGATCTAAGAATAACAACAGTACTTGATGAAGCAAAATGCTACTACAAAAGATTTCATACCAAACTACCTCTTCATTCTAATCCTCTTATAAAATAACTATCTACCTTGTCCATTCCAGGTAATCTACCTAGACGGCTTAAGCGAAAATGGTGTCGGGACCTTCTGTCTCAAAATTAAAATTAGCGTAACTTAAAATTTAAGAACACAAAATAGGTAATGTCACCAATGGGTGGCTTCTTCCCTCAAAAAATTCATATGTAAATACCCTATGCACATTTGCTTATTGTTACTGATGTTACAGATTGTAAATTTCTTATAAAAATAAAAAAAAAAAATTAATTAATTAAAAAACAATTTTGATTTCTAGTAGATATGTTATTAATTCAAAATTTTAATTGTTCTAACAATTATGGACAATCTATGGTTATATTAAATAATTTTTATAAAAATATATATTGCAGGTAATCTCTTCTTTTATTTAATGATTCTAGATTAAAGTAAGTTAATAAACCATTAAAATCAGTATGTTGTTGTCGTTCTACTTAGAATTTGAAAGAGAGATAACGGAGAAAACGGTTTTGGACTGCTTTGAGATTTTGGGTTGAACAAATTTTATCATACTGCCAAATAAGAGAGCAGGGGCGTCATTTCAGTTATTTTTCTGGGTGTGCAAACTTTTAGGCAGGCCAATTTTGACATTTCACCAGGCCATTAAAAAAAATATATATTTATATATATAAAAATGTAGGAAACCTATGTAAATATTCTTTCCTTCCCTTTTATAATTCTAATTGAAACTCATAACGACTAATGCAACTTTTAAATAGCTAGCAATTCAAAGAATTAAAAGCTTATAAGCAGTTAAAGCAACCAGCTAATGCATCATTACTGTACATATACAAAAACTTAAAATATATATATTTTATATTACCTATATATGAAAACATGTATAAGTTAATTATGACGGTGCATTGGAGTATTAATGGCAGGCCAATTGTTAACATTTTTTAAGTTAGTGGTGCCATTGCACACCCTGCCCCCCCCCCCCCAAATGACCGCATCTGTAAGAGAGGCATATCATTTTAGTTGTGATTTCACAAATGCAGAATATAAAATTCTCGAAGAATCATATTTGTTAAGATTTGAACATATGAAACCTAAATATGAAACCTAAATTTAAGAATGCTTTATTTGTTATTTTTTAATATGACTGTTGAAACTTAGTTTAGAGTAAAAATAATACCTAAGTCGACAAATGGATAAACTGATTGTACAGAAATGTTATTTAGTGTATAATCATAATTAATACTAGATTTTTTAATATTGAATGTTAATAGGTACCTACTTTGTATTTTCTGATTTTAAAACACAGCCCATATAAATTAAACCAATTAGTGATATTTGTTAAATCTTCTTGTAAATGTATGCAATCACGGATTGAATCTACTTTTTTAAGTTCTTAAGCATCATCAGCAAGCAATAGATTATTTGATTGTTTATGACCGATTGAATATAATTCATAAATAATAAAAATAAAGTTGGAGAAAGGTGATCATCCTGAAGGACACCTGAAATAATGTGAATAGGTTTAGAAAGATAATGTAATAAATAGTAATATACATTTATTTATATATTAATGATGATAAATGATTAAAAGTATTAAAGTATTTTAAAGTTATATTCACTTATATATGACAAAATGGGAGATCTGCTATTTGCATTACGACTCATCCCTCATAAATTTCTCTTAATTCCTGCTCCAGGTTGTCCAAACTCCAAACTGGCATAGCATCTACATTTGCCTTTTTCACCCGTTTTCATTGAACTTTTATCATATACGTGAAAGTATTATCCTGTGGTTACCTATGTTATATGGGTGATCAAGATGGATTGATTCACCTTGGTTATATAAATTAAAATTTCACAGCGAAATAAAAATAGTTAGGTTACCTAAGTTTCTACATGTAAGTTACATAGTGAAAAAATATAGATTTGTAATTTTTTTTTGTTTATAAACAAATTAAAAACAATATACAAACGTACAGTATATTATACCAAAAATGGTTTTATGCATCAATTTCATACCACAAATCAGCCTCAATGGAGCGGCAAGCTTCTACTTCAAAAGTAGGGGACAATACTGCTATTACTCTTTGTAAAGACTTAAAAATTAATATTAATATCTTCAATAACTGTAATCATTTTAAATATACCATGTTAACACTACTCTAAGTTCTAATGTATAATTATTAATAATCTATGCATTGTTTCCATTTATTATTATTATGTAACTATTTTTTTTTTCTGCTATTACTATATTGTAACTATAATTTTGTTTTATTCTTTCTCTCTCACATTAATCTATTCTTTTATGTTTAGTCTACTTATAATTATGTTTAATATTTAAATTTCTATATTAAGAACTCATCACCTTCAATACAAGCACAGCTTTTAGAAGGTGAGCAAACGATATTTACTATAATTATATTTTCAAATGTATTAATTGTTTGTTTGCAAATCAAATCAATAAATCAATAAATATTCTATTTCCAAAAAAAAAAGTGCAGTTATAAAAACATTGACATTGCTCGACAGATCTTGCAACAGCCAACAAGTACAAAAAAACTACTTTCTGACGTATTTTTAAATTTTTTTATTATATAATTCAATTCAACATACCTACTATGTTTCATCAATTTTGATTTAATGTTCATTAAGAGATGTCTATTAATTATTATTGCACACATTCATAGCAACTTTCCAAGTATTAAAATATGAAATAGATACGCAATATTTATTCAGATATTACAATTTTACCTATTTATTGTTACTAGTACAATTAGTTGTGAACACGTTCGTGGTCACTTCACATTTTATATTATTAATTTGCGGTAAATTATTTACCCCCAGAAAATCACTCAAATTTTTAAAATATCAACAAAAATTATTTAAAAATAGAATTTTATATTTATAAAATATATATTTATATTTATCTGTGACCAAACTTATAAGTGATCATAATAGGTCAGTCACATGTTTAGTTCCATTTAATACCATTGGAAATATTACTGCATGAGCAGTAATGACCGATTTTGTGGGTTTGTAAATTACTGTTATAGCAGTAGTGATCAATTACACTAGAATTGAAAAAAATTTAAATTACTGCTATAGCAGTAACTGACCACGAACGCAGTGGACATCATACCTCATTCAGATTTTTCTTACGTATAGTATACTAAAACTATTCTATTTAGCTCTGCTATTTTTGTACCTAGTGACCTTTCACCAAATTTAAAATTAAGCAAAATGTTTAGGGACCACGTAGCACAGTGGACCAGAATATGAAAATAACTGGCCAAAACTATATAATCAATAAAACAATTAATTTTTTAATTTTTTTTGTTGATTAAATACACAAATAAAAATTTAGAGTGGGCAATTATATTTTTCTATATATTTTTATTTATTTTAATGATATTTTTGACACTACAATATTTGTGTCCTGTATTGGATTAAGTATTTTGAAATAAATCTGATTTTTGAAAATGTATTATTTGTTGAAGAGTGGAGCTTATTGAATACTGATTAATTTTTTACAAGAAGAAAGACAAATGTACTTACCTACATTAATATGTTTAAATTAAAAATTACAGTATGACAGTTCAACACTTTAAATTAGGGATGGAAAAAGTTTTTAATTTTTTCGTTTTTGTTTATTGATTTAAAAAATATTGTTTTTGATTAACGTTTTTAAAAACGTTATTTTCCTATTGTTTCCAAATAACGTTTTTGATTTATTTATTTTGATTTATTTTAAAATATTTTTTTATATATATATTTTTTTTTCTATTATATTCTTATAACTTTTAAGTTATAATAGTAACGCGCAATATATAAATGCACTTAAAAGTTGAAAATTAAAATTAATTATTATTATATATATATATATAGGTATATAAAAAAAAGGTGGGTAAGTGGATGTCGCTCTGCTGTACAGTAGGTTACAAGTGGGTCACTGTATAATGGATGGTATTAAATTTGAATTCAATGATATAATATCATTGTATAAGAAAAACGATTCTGAGCGGAGACGGTATGTCAGTCTAGGTATAATAGACATAATATTATATTA
>NC_042494.1:89192296-89193108 GCF_005508785.2 Acyrthosiphon pisum | reverse complement strand
GGTCACTGTATAATGGATGGTATTAAATTTGAATTCAATGATATAATATCATTGTATAAGAAAAACGATTCTGAGTGGAGACGGTATGTTAGTCTAGGTATAAGACATAATATTATATTAGGTACCTATAATAAATTCCAAATTAATCATATCATAATATCTATTAGGTACTTATAACGCGTTATACATCAACAAAAAACAGTGGTACTATCATAGATATATAATAGTATACTTTAGAAGTTTCAAGTACCCACGAATAATATTATACAATCACAACAAAATAACTAAAATAGTTATCCTAGGTTTTTAATATGTAATTTCGTCCAAATTTGTACTTAAAATGACTATAAAAATAAACTGCGTAAATGTATTTTTTAGATTTTTTGGTAACAGAATTAATTACTTACGTGGAATCTTGTTTTAAATTTTCAATTCTTAGATACAAAAATTGAACATTTTATACATTTTGAACTACAAAATAATTTTTCAAATTAAAATTTGATAAATTTTGTCAAAATTTGATCTTTAAATGGTTATAAAAAAAAATTGTGCCTATGTATTTTTAATATTTTTCAACTGATATTGTAACAATATATCAGGAGCTTTGTATTAAATTTATACACTTTTTGGCCCAACAGATAAAACTTTATTGATATTTATAGAAAAAAAAAAACTAAAAAAATTGAAAACTTACAATGTCCGTAAACAGCTCAAAAAGAGTCAAGTTATTTTAAAATTTTTATTGTATATATAAAATGCTAATATAAACATTCAGTGAAATTTTCAAGTTTCTACAGTCACTCGTTTTTTAA
>NC_042494.1:89190420-89192196 GCF_005508785.2 Acyrthosiphon pisum | reverse complement strand
ATTTCTAAGTATTTTTTTTTAAAAAATACGCGTAACGAAAATATATAGTTATTGAAGTTTCTTATCAATAACGTCTAAACGAAGTTTCTCCGGGCTTTTTTTTTTTTACATTCTTACAAAGAACCCTAGAATACACGTTGGAAAAAAATTTTGAAAAGTCGATAAGTTGCTAAACCAGATTTATGCCAAAAAATCATACAAACAAAATCAATTATTTATTTACTCAAATATTTAATTATACCTTATTTTTTAATATTTATATTATAATTTGAAAATTTCTTAACTGCTGTAGCACGCACGATACAATATCATTAATATTTAATTTTGTTAAATGATAATAATTTGATATCAATAACTTTTTTTTTTTATGATTATCAATTAATATATTTTTAAAAATTGTTCTTTTTTTCCTTGGTCTTTTTTACCGATTACCATAAGCTGGCGAGCACCCTTTCAATTAAAAACTTATAAATAGTTTATTTATTTATTTATTCGATACGTTGTGTCACTCAATATTTTTCAGAACTGACTATCCACTATAGGTGCCTACCCAGTACCCACCCACCACCCCTTTTAGCTGTGAGACAATTGTCTCACAAAAATCCTCTCGCGCCGCCACTGGGCTGCTATATGTAAAAATGGTAAACACCCGTAAACTTTTTTGATAGCTCTTTACGGTTGGTAGCATACCTATTTAACCAATGATAAGTAGATGTGGGTTAGATAGGTAGCATACTACACGAGTACAAGTATTTTCCATAAGTGGCAAATGGTATTTTCGAAATATTTTGGATGTTTTTGAGAGCTATTTATAGCTATGAGAAATTTTTTAAATTTTTTAAAAATTATTGTCGATGCCTATCTAACAACTTCTTCACTTAGTAAAAGCTTCAAATAGCAGTTTAAAATATTAAGGATACACAGTCACGATTATTTTTTATTGCATTGTTTTAAACCCTATTTCAGACCCTATTATGTCCTTCTCAGAGGACATACTTTATTTAGCTTATTCTTATCTACTGTAATCAATTTTACACTTAGGACAGTGTAATCAACACCCAAGGGTGCGTTCGAATATGAATAGTTAGAGTAGAGTACGTTTAGTTAGAGTAGAGTAGAGTTTATAGTAGCTGTACTCTAAACCACATTACTCCGAATAACCGAACGATATATTGTTATCAATCTTTTCGTACTGATAAAAATATAATGTATATAATTAGCAGTTAGCACTTAAAGTTAAAACTTTAAAAGGTGGTTAGGTTTAGGACTTAGGGTATAAAATATTTGTCGCAAGTGTAATGAAAAATGAAAATTCGTAATCACATTTTGATTTTGTTATCTTCGTAGATAAGCATTATTATCAGTGGAGTTAAAACAACCTACCTATTTTTTCGGGGTCAAAGAGTGAACCCGGAGTCTAACAACTCGGCGTTACCGAACGGTAGTACGGAGTTAACTCTGCGTTCCCGAACGAAGTTGGGGAACTATTTTTTTATAGAGTTAACTAGAGTTGAGTTTTCGAACGCACCCCATATATGCGTATTTTTGTTTTACAGAACATAGAAAATTTTTTTTTTTTGTTTTTATTAATATTCTTTCTGATAAAACGTAAAAACCAAAAACAATTATTATTGCAGAAAATTGATCTTGATAAAATTCTAAGGACAAAAGTTTTTAACTAAAATTGGCTATCTTTATCCCATTAAATCCGGGTCTGAAAGGGTAATATCCTATAAAATAATGAAATATTGGAATCATTTTAAGGTAAATATAAAA
>NC_042494.1:89184755-89188488 GCF_005508785.2 Acyrthosiphon pisum | reverse complement strand
AGCCAAATATATCGTGCATATGTGTAAGTTAAAGCTTATACTAACGGTTGTATAGAACTTAAGGAATAATTAAATAACTTTTTAATTTTATAGTTAGTATTGATAAACATTAGTTATAATTGATAAGCGAGTTGTTAGGTTTTTAGCTATTTTAAAGATTATTATTTCTTAAATCGTGTTTTATACATAGGTATATACATTCCTATCTAGTTTATAATCATTAACTGCAATGATGTAGGTATAGTTGTAGGCAAACATACATATTGTGGGCAGGTAGATATAATATTATCATATACCAAATAGGTAGGTACGTAAAAAATATTAAATTTGTTCCTGGACTTAAAAAAAATATTTATACCATTATACCTATCATCATTGAGTATACCTATATTGTACCTATAACAATATATTATACTCAATGTTATTATTAATATTATGAAGCAATAAGTACGAACCATAAACAAAAAATATCAATTGGAAACTTATTGCAATAACAGTATTTCACCTAATGTTAGAATAATCCAGGGGTCGACGTTCTAGAACGCATAGAATGGATAAAAGATACCTATCTTGGTTCTGTAACGTATAGTAACATTTATAGTATTGGGTCGTAGAATCGTAGATCCTTATTGGTTAAATACCTAACAAAAAATAACTTTTAAATATTCACTGCAAATAACGCGAACCATTTATTTTAAAATCATATTTAATTGCAACAAAAGAGTTATAAAATTCATATGTGGTAATGTTTTGGTAAGGGGTACCAATAGGTATATACGTACAGGTACCGATACCTACGTAGTTTTTTGAGAATTTTTAAAACTAGATATTCAGTTTTATCGATCAGCTGCCTAAAATATTTTTCCACATCGATAAAACATATACGCATTGACAAATTAAAGTTATATCTATTAAAGATTTTGGTAGAAATAAGCATAAATTTGAAATTTTGATAACATTTTTTTTACGTAATATATAAAACTCAGGTTTAAGTAATTTAATTCAAAATGTACGAGATTTAACTGCAATGCATCCAAGGATTATTTTTACCTCAATGTGTTAAAGAGTTTCAGACAAAACTCTGTGAGGCTGGGCACGAATTAGTACGTCACTAGCACTATGCAGGCATGTCCCTGGCACCCCCCTGTACAAAATGCGAATAACTTTGGAAGGGATGAAGCACTAACGACGGGATAAAAAGCACTAACGTGCACTAACGAAGCACAAACGATCGCCCAGGGTTTGGAACTGAAATTCGAAATGGGGGGTGTCGGGGACATGGACCTGTTATAAATGGAAATAATAGAATTATCCAAATTGTATTTTGGCTATTGACGACGCGTGTATACAATAAATTATATAAATAATGTAACGTATAATAGTATGTATCTACCTACTATATAACTGTACTTATAAGCATAGAGTGAAATACTTACAGTTCGCGTATTATAAAATTACAATGTAATAACGTGCTGCTAAGTTCACGGTCGCAGTGCAAAGGCCGGATTTAACGTAGAATAAAGTGCGCGACACTTGAGCGGAAATTATTGCTCCTTTATCCTCCGGGGAATTTTTCCAGTACAAAAGGGTAGTCGAGTTGTTCGGTGTAAACGGTGTAGCATAATAACATTATAGACACACACATTTAATGTTTTAAACAATAATCATTGCATACTACAGCAGCACAAGCAGCCTAGAAGGAGGGCTGTGACGCGCGATGATAATATAATATGCCTACTTATTATACTTACGTATATTATAATTTATTATATTAAATATTAAGAATATTGTTTATTATAATATATCGTAAGCTTTAGTTACCTAGTTATAATTATATTAAGGGCGTCGGTGCCAGTATTTCCAATTTTCGAAATTTCTATGCTATTTGAATATTATGTTTTATACTTTAGTTATTGCCTTAATTATGATACTTTTCCACTAATCTACAGCTCGATACTTATTTAGACGAGGTCGATACGGTGTATTATATCAACGAAAATGACTTCACGGGAAAAACTCTCACGCCCTGTAGAATTTTCGGATTTCGTTAATTATTTTTTTATCTGAAAGATGAGAAGTTTCTACAGGTCGGATCAAAGCTCGATTTTTTATTTTACTTTGAATAGTAGTAGAAAAATACGTTTGAAAAAGGACAAATATTATGCATTTTTCAAATGCATATTCCAGTTTCTATAATTATAGTTTTCAAAATCGGGCTTTGATTCGACCTACAAAATGTTCTCTACTTAAGATAAAAAAAAAATTAACAAAATCCGACAATTCTACAGGTCGTGAGAGTTTTTTCTGTAAGCCATGTTTTTGTACCAAAAAACGCACCGGCACCGACACTCTTAAATATTAAGATAATATTTGCGTCGTTGACGGGAACAAACCTCCTTTGTGAAAAAAGCGTAGTTTTCAGAAACACGAAAAAAGTTTTTTCACATAGGAGTTATTTATAACAATTTATAGTTATGACCACATCGGAGATTTTTTTTATGGGGGAGATACCACATAGGAGATATTTCCCCGGACGAATTTAATGTATGTAAACACATAGGAGAATTTATCTATATTTTCTTATTAATTCTACGGATGCAGATAGCACATAGGAGATTTTATCAATAATTTAGTTAATTTTTTTCTGATTTCAGGGATACCAAACTTCGAAATCATAAATGTGGCACATAGGAGGTTTGTTCCCCGTCAACGATTTATTTGTCTATTATAATATTTCGACATAATATTGTGGTATTTAGTCAGGTAGTTATAAATTAGTTAGTAAGTTAGGTACATGAAATATTAAGAATATGAGTCTACTATATAATGAACAAAATTAATTCATGGGATCTTTAATACTAATGCTGATACTTGATTATTATTTATTACCTAAAACTTTCAGAGTAGTAAATAAAATTAATTGATTTTTAATATTTTTACGAATATTATAGACCCTAGTTTGTTTTTGTCATACATTCTATATTCATAACTTATTTTAATAACTTGGAAAATATGTAACAACACGCGTTACTCCATATAGAAATCACTTTTAAAATTTGCGTTACAATTGCGTTAATTTAAATAAAATATATAGTGAAATTACTATAGCATTACTTCAAAAAGTAATTTCGTTGTAGCAATTTGTAATTTGTATTACTACCCAATATCAGGGCTTGAAACCGTTTTCAAAACCGATTTCAGAAACCGTTATAAACCGTTTTAAAACCGAAACCGAAACCGTAATCAAAAACGAAACCGAAAAAAATTGGATACCGGTATTAAAATCAAAACCGAAACCGGAAAAAATTGGATACCGGTATTATAATTTAAAACCAAAACCGAAATAAATTGGATACCGGTATTAAATTCAAAATCGAAACCGTAAAAACTTGGAAACCGGTATTAAATTCAAAACCGAAATCTGAAAAAATTGGAAACCGTTATTTTTTTTTTAACTGACGTGTTTTTAAATACGTAAATTCCATTAATACGCATAATTAATAATCATAATAAAATTGAGATCATAATTAATTTTGTTGATAAACATTTCATTATTCGCAAAATTATTAGTTGCTTCATAAATAGTAATGACATAAATTAAAGTTACTATAGCAAATACTATATAATATGACAATTGACAATATGGAACAAAGAATGACAATTGTATAGACGACATAGCCCCCTGAAAATACTTTAGAAACCGGTATACAAACCGAAACCAAACCGAAATTTC